>NC_060123.1:184648031-184950915 GCF_021461395.2 Schistocerca americana
GACAGACTTGAGAATTGTACTATTTATCGAGTAATCGAATTCCAACGGATTTCTTTTGGAACTCATTTGGATCACCTCACACTTTTCGTTATTTAGCGTCAACTGCCACCTGCCAAACCATACAGCAATGTTTTCTAAATCGCTTTGCAACTGATACTAGTCTTCGGATGACGTTACTAGACGGTAAATTACAGCATCATCTGATAACAAGCTAAGAGAACTGCCGAGATTGTCACCCAGGTCATTTATATAGATCAGGAACAGCAGAGGTCCCAGGACGCTTCCCTGGGGAACACCTGGATCTTCAATTTTACTCGGTGATTTGCCGTCTATTACTACGAACTGCGACCTTCCTGACAGGAAATCACGAATCTAGTCGCACAACTGAGACGATACCCCATAGGCCCGCAGCTTGATTAGAAGTCGTTTGTGAGGAACGGCGTCATATCCCTCTCAGAGAAATGAAAACAACCAATAAACTGGTGTGAACTATGTTGCAACAAAGGAATGGAAGAGGCAAGACTCCCAAAACGAAACGCAAGAGTTATACACGTGGTACTCGCCTAGAACAAATGGAAGGTACGTTCGTCTACAGGTTCCTTCCTTACACCTCGCTGTTGCAAACGGGTGTTACACCACGACACAGAAACTAATTTGAATACAGCGAACAGACACGTGAGTGACCGGACGGACAGTTCATAATTTTGTGAAAAAAAAGGAAGGGGACGAGGGAGATTTGAAGAGTCCAACACGGCATAACCACGACACAGCAGTTATTCATATTCGCTAAATATCGGATATCTTGAGCTTGGCACGTTCGCTATTTCCATTTTACTTCTTTTTTCGCAGTTCAGTACGAGTACTTGCTGATTCCACGCTTGATCTGTGGTCATTTTTTGTCGTGCTATCCACTGGGCCATTCTAGCATTCAGTCTGGGGGAGGGGGGGAGAGGTGGTTCAATAGAGAGTTTCCCTTGTCAGTACACCACGTACTGAGCCATGAATCATGGCTACTGCTGTGACCAGGGAGAGACATCCCATTCTTCTAATGTTTTAGAGAGACATAGCGCAGTTGCTCCAGACGACATCGTGTGAGGAGCCATCGAGTATGTCACGGCTGGTAATACTTGAGGGTATTCTGACACCATAACGGCACTCCACGGGTATTCTGCGTCCTCATGTGCTTCGTATCATGCGACAGTATCGTGGTGCCATTTTGCAGTAGGGCAACGCTCGTCCAGATGTGAGACGGGACTCTATACAGAGTCTGCGTGATGTCGCGATGCTTTCGTCACCACCAAGACACCCATATCCGTCCCAGATAGAAGACGTGTGGAGCCAGCTCTGTCCCAGTACCAGTATCCAGTATATGGAAGGCCAGTTACAGCAGTTGTGGTCTACCATATCGCATCTGAGGATACAAAAGCTTTAGTACACTCTTACCAACCGAATCAGTGTGTGCACCAGGCCAGCGAGAGTGCAAAGGTATACTGACAAATGAATTCATACCACAAAGTTCTTCGAAAATTTGTCTCAGTTTTATAATCACTGAGGTAATGTCATATACCGTCTCATACTGCGAAGTTCGATTTCGTTTCCTCTTCCATTCCTGGGTGATTCACTTTTTTGTCGGACAGTGTACGTCTTCGTCGTGATATTGGGATGTGGATGCGCGATATCGCATTGTACACTCCTGGAAATTGAAATAAGAACATCGTGAATTCATTGTCCCAGGAAGGGGAAACCTTATTGACACATTCCTGGGGTCAGATACATCACATGATCACACTGACAGAACCACAGGCACATAGACACAGGCAACAGAGCATGCACAATGTCGGCACTAGTACAGTGTATATCCACCTTTCGCAGCAATGCAGGCTGCTATTCTCCCATGGAGACGATCGTAGAGATGCTGGATGTAGTCCTGTGGAACGGCTTGCCATGCCATTTCCACCTGGCGCCTCAGTTGGACCAGCGTTCGTGCTGGACGTGCAGACCGCGTGAGACGACGCTTCATCCAGTCCCAAACATGCTCAATGGGGGACAGATCCGGAGATCTTGCTGGCCAGGGTAGTTGACTTACACCTTCTAGAGCACGTTGGGTGGCACGGGATACATGCGGACGTGCATTGTCCTGTTGGAACAGCAAGTTCCCTTGCCGGTCTAGGAATGGTAGAACGATGGGTTCGATGACGGTTTGGATGTACCGTGCACTATTCAGTGTCCCCTCGACGATCACCAGTGGTGTACGGCCAGTGTAGGAGATCGCTCCCCACACCATGATGCCGGGTGTTGGCCCTGTGTGCCTCGGTCGTATGCAGTCCTGATTGTGGCGCTTACCTGCACGGCGCCAAACACGCATACGACCATCATTGGTACCAAGGCAGAAGCGACTCTCATTGCTGAAGACGACACGTCTCCATTCGTCCCTCCATTCGCGCCTGTCGTGACACCACTGGAGGCGGGCTGCACGATGTTGGGGCGTGAGCGGAAGACGGCCTAACGGTGTGCGGGACCGTAGCCCAGCTTCATGGAGACGGTTGCGAATGGTCCTCGCCGAAACCCCAGGAGCAACAGTGTCCCTAATTTGCTGGGAAGTGACGGTGCGGTCCCCTACGGCACTGCGTAGGATCCAACGGTCTTGGCGTGCATCCGTGCGTCGCTGCGGTCCGGTCCCAGGTCGACGGGCACGTGCACCTTCCGCCGACCACTGGCGACAACATCGATGTACTGTGGAGACCTCACGCCCCACGTGTTGAGCAATTCGGCGGTACGTCCACCCGGCCTCCCGCATGCCCACTATACGCCCTCGCTCAAAGTCCGTCAACTGCACATACGGTTCACGTCCACGCTGTCGCGGCATGCTACCAGCGTTAAAGACTGCGATGGAGCTCCGTATGCCACGGCAAACTGGCTGACACTGACGGCGGCGGTGCACAAATGCTGCGCAGCTAGCGCCATTCGACGGCCAACACCGCGGTTCCTGGTGTGTCCGCTGTGCCGTGCGTGTGATCATTGCTTGTACAGCCCTCTCGCAGTGTCCGGAGCAAGTATGGTGGGTCTGACACACCGGTGTCAATGTGTTCTTTTTTCCATTTCCAGGAGTGTATATTTGCAGCTACTTTTACTTCTATACTTAACATGACACCCGGACGGTATGCAGAGAAGGGGAGACAGTGTATTGGGAACAGTATCCCCCATCGCATAATTACCCGCCTTCTACCTCCGTTCCCGTTGAATTCACGAATGGTATGTGGAAAAAAAGATTGTTGCACCTTCTATATATTTCCGAAACTCTCTAATTTTTCGTTTACGTTCATTGCGCCAGGTTGCATTTTGAGTGCAAAGATTGTGAATTCCCGTTCTCCAATTGGCTATTTTTGGGTATTTGTATGATGCTCTCGCGCTCACTACCCAAACGCATGAAAAGTGCGCAACGATTCCAGTCTACCTCTGCATTCGTGACTATGCATGCAAGTCTACCTGATGCTTGCAGTTCTACGTCTCTGTTTCTTCCGTAACGCAGTTTGGTGAGCATGTGACAATGGCGAAATATTTAAGTCGAATCGAAGGAGAGTTTTTTTCGAAGCAACTTCTTAAGAATTCTTCCGATAACTCTAATTTTGCGTCTACCTTCACCGCTGCTAGATTTATGGTACCTTCACATCTCAAACCGCCCCAGACGGTTATTCTCATATTCTTGACAGTTGGGCCTCACTACAGTGACTGATCGTTGATTGTGTAATCAGACGAAGATGGATATTTCTAAACCATGACACTATGCCGCGATCAGAAAGTATATCGTGATATGGTTAGCTTATAGAAATGTTTATTCCACCGACAAATCATACAGTTATTATTGTACTGTGCGGCTAATTTTTGTTATCACAGCAACCACCTATAAGTTACACCACTGGCATGGTAGTATACAGGGTTGGACAAGAAAGTGGAATCAACGCAACAAATGCAAGCTTGAACACAAATGTAGATGCTAGCCAAGCCTGCAGTTCGTGCTGTTGTACGAGGGCTGTTCAGAAAGTAGGGAACGATAGGTCGCGAAATGGAAACCACAGTGAAAATCAAAACTGTTTTATTTGCAACAGTTAGCTACAACTTCCAGCTACTTATCTCCATAGTCGCAAATCCGGCTTAGACGTTTGTCGTTACGTTGTACCAACTTTTCAATGCCCTAGTTATAGAAGGCAGCTACCAGACTTTGCGCTAATTCTCTACGCTGACCAACAGCTCGTTGTCTGTGCCAAAATGTTGTCTTCATAGCCATCGGTTCATGTGAGCAGAGATGAAAGTCAGAGGGAGACAATTACGGGCTGTATTGTGGGTAATCAAACATTTCCAATTGAAAATGATGCAGGAGCATCTTCATTGCCCCTGCACAATGCGGCTGAGAATTGTCTTGAAGAAGAAAACACACGACAGTTATGTAATGTTGGCTGCATAGTTTCAGGCTAAATTTCTCGCCAGGCCCTCGTACTTGGCGGGAGATACTGTTGTTCTAGGTATCTTTATGTGCTCCCTGTGTGCTCAGAACTAAAAAGAAGGAGGTAATGAGCGACGGGCATACTAGAGACACTGCCCAACACACCTGTGCAAAACTTCATCGGATTTTCACTGTGGTTTCCATTTCGCGTCCGATCGTTCCTTATTTACCGAATAGCCCTCGTATTTGACCACGAACGGCACCTGTACACTTTCCTAAAAACGCTGCAAGTGTCAATCGTGGTCAGAAGTCGTGAGTGCGTTATGTCGGAGCTCAGTGAATTCGAACATGGGCAAGTTATCGTACCCATATGGTGGGTATTTCCGGAACCAATTGTTTCAAGAGGCAACGTATCGATGGTTTACACTGCATCCAGTGAAATCGAAAGAAAATCATCCGCTAAGTCACAACGTTGACAAAAGTGTGTGTCGAGTGACCATGACAGCCGATCATGGGAGAGGAATGTGAGGAAAAGTAAGAGGACGACAGCTGCAAAAGTCTCTGCAGAGCTGAATGTTGCATTCGCGAACCCTTTCAGAACAGGAAGACGGGAGCTCCGTAGGCACGGAATTGCATGATGAGCTGGAATTCCAAGAACACGTATAAGTGATGCAAATGCCCGTAACGGGACAACGTCATGCCGATGCCATAAAACCTGGACTCTGGAAGAGTGAAAGAAAGTAATTTGATAGGATGAGTCTCATTCCACACAGTTTCCAACTTCTGGCCGAGTTTACGTTCCAAGAGTGTAACACGGTGGGAGTTCGGTGATGATTTTGGCAGCCATATCGCGGTAATCCATGGGCTTCAAGAATACTCTGCATGGCCGAAATACTACCAAGTTTTGGCTGATCAAGCCCATCCCATGGTACAGTGTTTGTTCGCCGACGGTGATGTATCCCAAGACAACAGGAACCCCGTTCACACAGCTCGCATCGTCCAGGACGGGTTTTGTGAGCACGAAGCTGAACTGTCGTATCTCCCCTCGCTGCCACAATGATAACATCTCACAGACTGGAGTAGAATTGTCTGCTGTGATGAGCCCCACTTCGAACTGAGCCCCGATGACCAACGAAGACGTGCGTGGAGACGCCCCAGACGTCGGTAGTTTACCTTCCTGACTGTCGCCTGCCACGCGGCCAGAAAACCAGGAGTGACAGTCTTGGGTTCCAGTTCTTACAGCAGGACCCTTCGGTTGTCACCCGCGGCACTCCTACAGCACATCGGTACGTCGATTATGTTCTGCGCCCCGTTTTGCTGCCGTTCATGGCAAGCCATTCTGGACTTACATTTCAGCAAGACAAACCACGCCCACACACAGCGTGAGTTTCTATTGTTTGCTTTCGCGCTTACCAAACCATACCTCGGCCAGCAAGGTCGTCTGATCTCAGCTGAGACCGTTAGGAGCATCATGGGCGCAGCCCTCGGAATTATAAAGAGCTAACGCGTCAGTTGGACAGAATTTGTCATGATATTCCTTAGGAGGACATCAAACAACTCCATCAACCAATATCACGCCGAATAACTGCTTGCACAAGGGCCAAAGATAGACCAACGCATTATTGACTTGCTCAGTTCGTGAAGCTTTCTCTCTTGATTAAATCATCCAATTTTTCTGAAACTATAATCATTTGTTTGTCTGTAGATGTAGGTCCCATTTGGATAATTCCTTCGTGGTCCGTCGTATTTTTATCTTAAGAGTGTATGTACTGCTGTGCAAGACTTAAAGACGAAAGTAAATTTCGCGTGGTGTGTCGCCGACATGGGACATAGCTCGATGAGACTTGGACCATGAATACTACACTACTGGCCATTAAAATTGCTACACCACGAAGATGAAGTGCTACATACGCGAAATATAATCGGCAGGACGAAGATGCTGTGATATGCAAGTGATTAGCTTTTCAGAGCATTCACACAAGGCTGGCACCGGTGGCAACACCTACAACGTGCTGACATGAGGAAAGTTTCCAACCGATTTCCATACACAAACGGCAGTTGACTGGCGTTGCCTGGTGAAACGTTGTTGTGATGCCTCGTGTAAGGAGGAGAAATGCGTACCATTACGTTTCCGACTTTGATAAAGGTCGGATTGTAGCCTATCGCGATTGCGATTTATCGTATCGCGACATTGCTGCTCGCGTTGGTCAAGATCCAATGACAGTTAGCAGAATATGGAATCGGTGGATTCAGGAGGGTAATGCGGAACACCGTGCTGGATCCCAACGGCCTCGTATCACTAGCAGTCGAGATGACAGGCGTCTTATCCGCATGGCTGTAACGGATCGTGCAGTCACGTCTCGATCCCTGAGTCAACGTATGGGGACGTTTGCAAGACGAAAACCATCTGCACGAACAGTTCGACGACATTTGCAGCAGCATGGATTATCAGCTCGGAGACCATGGCTGCAATTACCCTTGACACTGCATCACAGACAGGAGAGCCTGCGATGGTGTACTCAACGACGAACCTGGGTGCACGAATGGCAAAACGTCAATTTTTTCGGATGAATCCAGGTTCTGTTTACAGCATCATGATCGTCGCACCCGTGTTTGGCGACATCGCAGTGAACGCACATTGGAAGCTTGTATTCGTCATCGCCATACTGGCGTATCACTCGACGTGATGGTATGGGGTGACATTGGTTACACGTCTCGGTTACCTCTTGTTCGCATTGACGGCACTTTGAACAGTGGACATTACATGTAAGATGTGTTACGACTCGTGGCTCTACCCTTCATTCGATCCCTGCGAAACCCTACATTTCAGCAGGATAATGCACGACCGCATGTTGCAGGTCCTGTACGGGCCTTTCTGGATACTGTAGGTGTTGGACTTCTGCCCTGGGCAGCACATTCTCCACATCTCTCACCAATTGAAAACGTCTGGTCAATGGTGGCCGAGCAACTGGCTGGTCACAATACGCCAGTCACTACTTTTGATGAACTGTAGTATCGTGTTGAAGCTGCATGGACAGCTGTACCTGTACACGCCATCCAAGCTCTGTTTGACTCAATGCCCAGGCGTATCAAAGCCGTTAGTACGGCCAGAGGTGGTTGGTCTGGGTACTGATTTCTCGGGATCTATGCACCCAAACTGCGTGAAAATGTAATCACATGTCAGTTCTAGTAAAATTTATTTGTCCAATGAATACCCGTTTATCATCTGCATTTCTTCTTGGTGTAGCAATTTTAATGGCCAATAGTGTACTAAGGTAACGGAAAGAAATACGCTACGAGGCGAACAGAAACGACACTTTTGTTCAAAAACAGTAATTACACTGAAGCTCCTTTGACCTTACAAAAGCCGGGACAATGTTCATAATAGGCTGCACGATCACCACAGACAGTGATGCATGCTCCGTCACGTGCTCCTATAGTGCCGTTAAGTTTGGTAAGGAGTTCTTGTGGTAGGTCGTTCGATTCCTTCACCAGCGCGGTTGATAACTGCTGGATGGTCGATGATCCATGTGGACATGCTGCAGTAGCTCTCCCCAATGCATCCCACACGTGCTCGATGGGATTTAAGTGGTGGAACGGATAGGCCAGTCCATTCCCCTCGATCCAGTGCATCCTCCACCAGCGCTTTTGGGTGTGGCCGCGCTCTGCCATCCAAACAATGAAGACAGGGCGAAAAAGACGCACATGGGGAAGGATTACGGTACCACGATAACGTTGACCGGTCAGTGTACCATAATCAAAGATTTTTAGGCCAGTACGTCCATGCAACATTACGCCTCACCACACCATAACATCTGGACCACCAAAACGACCATGTCTGATGAAGTTCTTGGGTATTTTACGTGCTCCCACCTCTTGCATATGATGATACGTCCAGAATCACTACTCAGACTGAATGTGCTCTCATCCAAGAAGAGCACGCGACTCCACTGGTCGTTGTTCCAGTTCCTATGCTCTTAGTACTGTCGCACAGGGCACCGCTGATATGCGAGTGTCGACGAAACACAACGTCCTTGTCACCGGGAAAAGAGACTACCCCCATGGAGTCCCAGTGTCATCGTGGAGCGTGAGATTGCATGCCATGCGACGTCGTTAAATTCAGTTGCAGTCGCACCCGGTGATTGGCGTGGGTCCCTTCCTGCCTGTTCCCCAATATAGAGGTCTCCTGCTGCTGTGGTTGACCGTAGTCGACGACCTCCTTTCTTTCGGGCAGCAGTGCCTGTGCTCTGAATCACTTTCCACGCACACGAAACCGTTTTCTGAACAATACCAAACTCCTGGGCTTCAATCGTCACACTTCGTCCTTTTCCAGTTTCCCGATGATTCTTATCCGTGTAAACTTATTCAAACGTTGCCTTCAGGTCATGTTACAGTGAAAAACACCACCAAAATGTACCAAAACTGCTCTTTGATGGACACACACTGTCTTTCCCCGTCCCTCTAACTGCCTCGTATTGTGGGGCCAGCGTTATTTGGTGCTGTAGTCTCCCTGATCTCACACCATGTGACGTCCGATTTTTGGTTTACGACTGGGCAACATGCTCCTGCAGCTTCATTCATTTCCAGCGAGAAGGTAGTGTATTATGTTACTTTATCTACACTGAAGAGCTAAAGAATCTGGTACATCTACCTAATATCGTGTAGGGCCGCCGTGAGCAAGCAGAAGTGAGGCAATACGACGTTCCATGGACTCGACTAATGTCTGAAGTAGTGCTGGAGGGAACCGACACCATGAATACTGCTGTCCATAAATCAGTAAGAGTACGAGGGGATGGAGATCTCTTCTGAACAGCACGTTGCAAGGCATCCCAGATATGCTCAGTAGCCGGCCGCAGTGGACGAGCGGTTCTAGGCGCTTCAGTCTGGAACCGCGCGACCGCTACGGCCCCAGGTTCGAATCGTACCTCGGGCATAGATGCGTGTGATGTCCTTAGGTTAGTTAGGTTTAAGTATTTCTAAGTTCTAGGGGACTGATGACCTCAGATGTGAAGTCCCATATTGCTCACAGCCATTTGAATTATGTGCTCAATAATGTTCATGTCTAAGAAGATTGGTGGCCAGCGGAAGTGTTTAAACTCAGAAGAGTGTTCCTGGAGTCACTATGTAGCAATTCTGGACGTGTGTGCTGTCGCATTGTCCTGCTGGAATTGCCCAAGGCAGTCGGAATGCACAACGGGATGGATGCAGGTGATCAGACAGGATGAAAGTGTACGTGTCACCTGTCAAATTCGTATCTTGATATGTCAGGGGTCCCATATCGCTCCAATTGCACAAGCCCCACGCCATTAGAGAGTCTCCACCAGCTTTAACAGTCCCCAGCTGACATGTTGGGACCATGGATTCATGAGGTTGTCTCCATACCTGCACAAGTCCATCCGCTCAATACAATTTGAAACGGGACTCGTCCGACCAGGAAACATGTTTTCAGTCCACTGTTGATGATGCCCGCATCTCGTGGTCGTGCGGTAGCGTTCTCGCTTCCCACGCCCGGGTTCCCGGGTTCGATTCCCGGCGGGGTCAGGGATTTTCTCTGCCTCGTGATGGCTGGGTATTGTGTGCTGTCCTTAGGTTAGTTAGGTTTAAGTAGTTCTAAGTTCTAGGGGACTCATGGCCATAGATGTTAAGTCCCATAGTGCTCAGAGCCATTTGAACCACTGTTGATGACAATGTTGACAGGGATAGGTGAGCCGTGCAGTCATCAAGAGTATACGAGTGGGCATTCGGTTCCGAAAGCCCATATCGATGATGTTTCGTTGAATGGTTCGCACGCTGACACTTGTTGATCGCCCAGCACTGAAATCTGCAGCAATCTGCGCAAGGGTTGCACTTCTGTCACGTTGAACGATTCTCTTCAATCGTCGTTGGTCCCTTTCTGGTAGGATCTTTTCCGGCCGCAGCGATGTCGGAGATTTGATGTTTTGCCTGATCCCTGATATTCACGGTACACTCGTGAAATGGTCGTACGGGAAAGTCCCCACTTCATCTCTGCCTCGGAGGTACTTTGTCCCAAAGCTCGTGAGCCGACTGCGTTCAAACGCACTTGAATCTTGATGACCTGCCATTGTAGCACCAAAAACCGATCTAACAACTGCGCCATTACTTGTTGCCGTATATAGGCGGTGCCGACCGCAGCGCCGTATTCTGCCTGTTTACGTATCTGTATTTGAATACGCATACCTATACCAGTTTCTTTGATGCTTCGATGTATTTCATTCGCAAGTGCAGCAGTCCTGCCGAAGAACGAAGTACATATCTTGCTTAGCGGGCAATGGTGCGGAGCTGTAACGAATGATTACCTGAATTCAAGAAATTCGGCATCAACCTGGGCTCTCATCTACATCTATGTGATTACTCTGCTATTCACAAGAAAGTGCCTGGCAGAGGGTTCAATAAACCACCTTCAAACTGTGTCTCTACCGCTCCACTCTCGAACGGCACGCGGGAAAAACGAGCACTTAAATTTTTCTGTGAGAGCCCTGATTTCTCTTATTTTATCGTGATGATCATTTCTCCCTATGTAGATAGGTGGCAACAGAATGTTTTCGCAATCGGAGGAGAAAACTGGTGATTGAAATTTCATGAGAAGATCCCGTCGCAACGAAAAACGCCTTTGTTTTAATGATTGCCTCTCCAATTCACGTATCAAGTCTGTGACATTATCTCCCACATTTCGCGATAATACAGAACGAGCTGCTCTTCTTTGTACTTTTTCGAAGTCATCCGTCAGTATCACGTGATGCGGATCCCACACCGCACAGCAATATTCCAGAATAGGGCGGACAAGCGTAGTGTAAGCAGTCTCTTTAGTAGACCTGTTGCACCTTCTAAGTGTTCTGCCAATGAATCGCAGTCTTTGGTTTGCTCTACCCACAATATTAGCTATGTGATCGTTCCAATTTAGGTTATTTGTAATTGTAGTCCCTAAGTATTTAGTTGAATTTACAGCCTTTAGATTTGTGTGACTTATTGCTTAATCGAAATTTGGCTGATTCCTTTTAGTACTCATGTGAACAGGTTCACTCTTTTCCTTATTCAGAGTCAATTGCCACTTTTCGCACCACACAGATATCTTATCTACATCACTTTGCAAGTCGTTTTGATCATCTGATGACTTTACAACCCAGTAAATGACAGCGTCATCTGCAAACAATGTAAGACGCCTACTCAGATTGTCTCCTATGTCGTTAATATAGATCAGGAACAACAGAGGGCCTATAACACTTCTTTCTATTACTACGAACTGTGACCTTTCTGACAGGAATTCATGAGTCCAGTCGCACAACTGGTACTCCGTAGGCACGCAGTTTGGTTAGAAGAAGCTTGCGAGGAACGGTGTCGAAAGCCTTCTGGAAATCTAAAAATATGGAATCAATTTGACATGCCATGTAGATAGCACTTATTACTTCATGAGTATAAAGGAGCTAGTTGTGCTTCACAAGAAGGATATTTTCTAAATTCGTGCTGACTATGTGTCAATAAATTGTTTTCATCACTTCATAACGTACGAACACAGTATATGTAACAAAACCCTACTGAAATCGAAGTTGAAGATATGGGCCTGTAATTCAGCGGATTGCTCCTGTTTCCCTTTTTGGGTATTGGTGTGACTTGAGAAATTTTCCAGTCTTTAGGTACGGATCTTTCTATGAGCTACCAGTTGTATATAATTGCTAAATATGGAGCTATTGTATCAGAATTCTCTGAAAGGAACTTGACTGGTATACAGTCTGTACCGGAGGTCTTGCCTTTACTAAGTAATTTATGCTGCTTTGCTACACCGAGGATATCTACTTCTACGTTTCTCATTTTGGCAGTTGTTCGTGATTGGAATTCAGGAATATTTACTTCGTCTTCTTTAGCGAAGGAGTTTCGGAAAACCGTGTTTAATAACTCTGCTTTAGTGGCACTGTCATCAGTGACTTCACCGTTGTTATCGCGCAGTGAAGGTATTGATTGGGTCTTGCCACTGGTGTGCTTTATGTATGACCAGAAACTCTTTGGGTTTTCTGCCAGATTTCTGGACAGAATTTCGTTGAGGAAATTATTAAAAGCATCTCGCATGGAAGTACGCGCCATATTTCGAACTTCTGTAAAACTTCGCCAATCTTGGGGATTTTGCGTTCTTTTAAATTTCGCATGCTTTTTTCGTTGCTTCTGCAATAACGATCTGACCCGTTTTATGTACCATGGGGAATCAGTACCATCACTTATTAATTTATGTGGTATATATCTCTCAATTGCTGTCGATACTATCTCTCTGAAAACATTCCACAACTTTTCTACACTTACATGATCAGATCGGATGAAGCGAAGACTGTCGCTAATCCCTGTATTCGTTAGAGTACTCACTATTTGTCCAGGATTGCTAAAAGGGTAAGTATGCTTTCGCAACCATTTTCGTTTCGAGTGGGCTCATGACCTAATTGTTCAAAATAATTTTCTGATAAAGCATTCAGTACAATTTCGGACGACGTTTTATGCCTGCCGCCGACTTTAAACGTATAATTTTTCCAGCATATTGAGGGTAGATTGAAGTCACCACCGACTATAATTGTATGAGCGGGGTACTTATTTGAAATGAGACTCAAGTTTTCTTTGAACTGTTCAGCAGCTATATCTTCTGAGTCGGGGGGTCGGTAAAACGATCCAGTTAATACTTTAGTCCTATTGTCAGGTATAACCTGTACTCATACTGTTTCACACGAACTATCTACTTCAATTTCGCTTCAAGGCAAACTACCTCTGACAGCAATAAAACTCCAACACCAACTGTATGAAATCTATCCTTTCTAAACAGTATTAGAGCGTTTGAAAAAATTTCGGCTGAACTTATTTCTGGCATTAGCCAGTTCTCTTTACCTACAACTAATTGAGGTTCAGTGCTTTCTATTAGATCTTGGAGCTCTTGTTTTTTCCCAACACAGCTACGACAATTTACAACTATAATACCAATCGTCTCTACGATGTGTTTTACCTGCCCACTTTTAGACGGACGTCCCTTCAGTGATTCCTTGAGATCCTCTAACCTAAAAAGCCACCCAGTCGCTTCCACACAGCCCCCGCTACCCGTGTAACCGCCTCCTGCGTTAGTGGACTCCTGACCTATTAAGTGGAACCCGGAAACCCACCAATCGATGGCACAAGTCAAGGAACGTGCAGCCTACACAGTCACAGAACCGCCTGAGCCTCTGATTCAGACCCTCCACTCGGCTCTGCACCAAAGGCCCACAGTCGGTTCTATCGACGTTGCTGCAGATGGTGAGTTCCACCTTAATCTCGGAAGCAAGACTGACAGCTGCCCGAAACCAGACAGAATCTGCTCCGGTCCAAAGTGACACACGTCATTGGTACCGACATGAGCCACCACCTGCAGTTGGCTGCAACCTGTACTCATCATGGCATCCGGAAGCACCCTTTACATATCAGGAATGACTCCCACCGGAATGCGCACGGAGTGCACACTGGCTTCCTTCTGCACCTTGGCAGCTATGTTCCTCAGGGGCCCCATTACGCGTCTAACGTTGGTGTTCCCAACTACCAGCAAACCCACCCTCTGTGAATCCCAGATCTTGCAGGCCGAGACGCTTCCTCTGGAACAGGGTGGACGACTGCAACCGGCTCAGAAACATCGTCAGCCACAGATACCGCCCGGAACCCGTTCGTCAAAAAAAAAAAATGGCTCTGAGCACTATGGGACTTAACTTCTGAGGTCATCAGTCCCCTAGAACTTAGAACGACTTAAACCTAACTAACCTAAGCACATCACACACATCCATGCCCGAGGCAGGATTCGAACCTGCGACCGTAGCAGTCGCGCGTTTCCAGGCTGGAGCGCCTAGAACAGATCGGCCACACCGGCCGGCCCCGTTCGTCAAATTAACTGGGGAGGCCATATGATCTGCCCCTCGGAAAGTTTTTTGCTGCCTGCCAGACTTTGGAATGATTTCCCACTCGACCACGGGTGAAGGGTCAACCTCAGTGCAGCGAGTACCCGGGGCGGACACAGCAGTGGACCGATCGGAGAACATGTGGGACGTGCTCGGCGTCCCTCGCATCCCCGCATTCGAACGTCCACAGTGACGCCCCTTGGCAGCAACCTCAAGCTGTGTGACGGAAGCCAAAGCAGCCTGGAGCTATGAGCAAAGGGTCGCCAACTCACCTTGCATCTGTACACAACAATCACAGTTCCTATCCATTGCTGCGGTCACTCCTGTTTGAACCTCGTAAAAATATGCAACAAACGAACGGTGTACTCGCCTTATTAGTAGCAGGAACTAGCAGTACGCTCTCGCTAACGGTCTAACTGACACTGAACTGTTCTAACCAAACACACAAAAGCCTGTACGATACGGCGGTCGATACAACGGTCGATAGCAATGGCGGTTCTGTCATCTACACTGTCATTCAAATAAAAGGTTGTGCCTAGTAAGCACTCAAACACGCTATAAATTACAAAAATGAACTACTAACTACCCAGATAACTGAAAATAGGTCGCTCCTGTTTGAAGCTCGTAAAATTATGTAAAAAGCGAACCGTGTACTCGCCTTATTGGTAGCAGGAACTAGCGGTGCGCTCTCGCTGACGGCCTAACCGAAACTGAGCTGTTCTAACCAAGCATAAATAAACTAGTAACTATCCAGATAACTGAAAATAAGTCGCTCCTGTTTGAAGCTCATAAAAATATGTAACAAGCGAACGGTGTACTCGCCTTATTACTAGCAGGAACTAGCGGTACGCCCTCGCTGACGGTCTAACCGACACTCTGCTGCATACAACATTCTTGTAGCAGCATTCGCTGTAGTTTTTACTCTAGTTCTTCCGTAATGCCACCTGCATGGCATCTGATTTTACCTCAGTAGTTAATGGTCCGTTAGCTCGGAAGCACTGCCCATTCTTTTCCCCCACAACATTAGTGATATAATCTTCTATGAGTGAAAGGAAACTTTTCTGTAGAATATTTTTATAACTCTGCCATTTCTTTCTTTATGTTGGTATTTATTGGTAACACTAAGGACTGCAGTCAATTTTTTTTTTTACGATTAACACAGCGCGAGGAGGAAAATATTCACAAACGATCACCTAGCGATTTTTCTGATTTCCGTTGAAAGTGTGTGATGCCAATACAATGATTGTTTATTCTAGGCTAAGGTCAAAGCTTACTGTATCTGGTAAAGTTCAGAGTGACAGCCGTGATTTATTAATGATTCAAATCAGAAAATCTTGAGGAAAGTTTGATGCTGTCTAGTGATTCGCTTACATCGAAATGGCGTTACTTCAAGCGGCAAAAGCTTCCATCAATATTAGTATTATTATTATAGTTTCAAACATGGCTGTTACTCAGCACTGTACATAAGTTTCAAACATCGGAATTATACATGCAACTGGTTGCAAATAACTGTTTGGTACAATGCCGTAGGTTCGACACCTACTGAGAGTGTCCTCACCAGTATAAAATTTTGAGAAACCGTAAAATTACACTGCGAGAAATGGCCAGAATTTGGAGCTGCTATGCTGATGTTCCTAGCTAGGCATACGTCCCACACGCTGGATCGTGTTTTATTTTGTTTTTGACTTGAGCATAGCTGCTCTAAATTCTGACCATTGCTTCTCGCAATGGAATTTTACTGTTTCTCAAAGTTTCATTCTGACGAAGACACTCTTAGTTGGTGTTGAAACCTAGGTCAATGTACCAAACAGTTATTTGCAACCGGTTGACAGTTTAATGCCTATGTTTGAAGATTATTATTATTACACAGATTAAGTATAATGATCAACTAATAACATTTAGCTGTATTTCTTGTATCCTCTACGAAGCCTTCTTTCTATGTAGGGCACTCTTCATGCATGCACTGCTGTGCTCCACTATTTCGTTGATGTGGTCTTGATGTACTCATTCCAAGTGGAAAAAGAACTCGTAAAACAACGTAGTTCAGCCACATTTGCACTTAGAATCGCTGGAACTCTTGGGGAGAGACAAACCAGGAACAAAGTAACACGGACTTTGGTTGCGAGTGGGTTCTGATTTAAATCAAAGAGGAAAATTGAAAATGTGTGCTGGACCGGGGTTCGAAGTGTGGTCTCCAGCTTAGTAAGCAGATGCTCTGACCACAGTGGCCATCGTAATTGCACGGACTACTCTGGTACGCCTCCCGTCGGACCCAAATTCTCAACTTGTCCCCACACTACCACTGTGGTGCCCCTTGCCCACTGTATTAGCAGTGTGCGGATAAGTTGAGAATATGAGTCTCGCAAGAACCGTGATAGGGCAATCCGTGCATGCGATGGCCACTGTCTCCAGATGGTGCAGTGATCAGAGCACCTGCCATAGTAAGCAGAGGACCGCACTGCGAAACCTGGTCTGGCACAAATTTTCAATTTTCCTCATTGATTTGAAACAATGCCTGCCCTCAGCCTATGTCTGTAATTACTTTGTGTCTTAATTCATAACGGTTGCTGGATCAAGAAAGTGTCTTATGTAATAAAATGGAATACCTACAGCCGTCCTTAAATGTTATTTATAATATGGTTACTAATTTCGGTGCTTCAGTGCACCATCTTCACGAGTTAGCTGACGCAGAGGGGCTTAACTCAAATCGTATACACGATTTCATGAGTGGCCAACATCTACTAAATGGTTTTCGCAAACTACCTGTAAGAACGATGTCTGCGAAAACCAATTCTTAGATGTAGGCCACTGACGGAATCGTGCGTGCTATTTGAGTTAATCTCCTCAGCTTCAGTTAAAGTCTGAATATGGTGTACTGAAGCACCCAAATTGTTAGCCGTATAATAAACAACACCATTCGGACGGCTACAGGTGTTCCATTTTATTACATAAGTGAATGGTCTGAGTCCCTCGAAAGCCCAATCAGAAGGATGGGCATACAAAAGAAAGTGTTCGTTCTCTCGGACATGTCTAAAAGGACAGAAAACACATACACACAAATCAATAAGATGAAATATTTTCCACATTTTTATTCAGTAATGTCATATGAAATAATTTTCTGGGGTAACTCATCTTTAAGAAAGAAAGTCTTCATCACTGCAAAACGCGCCGTAAGAATAATATGTGGTGCTCATCCATGAACTGCTGCGTGAGAGTTAATATTTTCCTTCTATTGTCTTCTAAAAAACCTATGTCATCAGCTTAAACGAATTCGGAATTTTACTTTTTGAAATTGTGCCCAACGAAATGAATCTTATGAGTAGATTATTGAGAGAGAACAGAAGAGGCATTGTTTGAAAGGATTCGAGAAGAGACTAGGGAGAAGAAAGCAATCAGCGTGGTGGTTCAAGAGTATCAATTGAAGTGGTATAGACATGTTTACTGAATGGGAGAGAAAAGAGACCAAACAAGTATGTGAAATGCGTGTGCACGTAGCAGCTCGACGGGGAAGGCCTCGCATCATTTCCAACCAGAGGGTCGAGAAAAACAATCGTGGAGGAGAAGGGATTGAGCGAGCATGTAGTGGAATGAAAGAAATTGATAGAGCGAGGTTCTCAATCCTTGAAACATAAGGTAATTGAAAAAAAAGGAAGAAATTCACGCCCTCGTATAGATGTCATATGTATCGGATAACTGCTTCTTCTGCCCAGCTGAAGATAGCTAGTCATAGTCTCTCTGACATCGGCGTGGACACTGAAGCCAAGTGTAATCTAATTTTAATTTGGATTCTGTAAGGATCATTTTTTGTTCATAATTTGAATAAGTTTAGATTATATCAGCGTCTGCTACAAATAGTTACTAGTTACACTGTCAAAGGCATTTTTAAGTCAACAAACAGTACAAGGATTTCTTATTCGTAATCATATTTTTTCTGAAAGAGAATTCTTTGTGTAACCCTGTGACCCACCATATATCAGTTCCTTAGAAAACCTACATATGCATGCTGGATTGCTTCTTCAGTGTAGGTTCCGGGTCTTGATAATATGACATTAGTTGGCATTCTGTATCCTACGAGGAGAGGAAAGGGATATGTGAAAACACTGATAATGAGAGGGGACAGGGTGACAGGACATCTGTTAAGACATGATAGAAAGACTTACATGGTACTAGAGGGAGCTGTAGAGGGCAAAAACTGTAGAGGAAGACAGAGACTGAAGTACATCCAGCAAATTATTGAGGTTGGCACAGGAGAGGAATTCGTGGCGGGCCGCATCAAACCAGTCAGAAGACTGATCCCCCCCCCCCCCCCCCCCACACACACACAAAAAAAGAAAATCGTACGAGGGGCGATGAATTACTTACGCAACACGTTTCTCTTTCTGAAAGCTGGTTGGTTTTAATCAGTATTCCAATAAACCATATTATTCCCCTCTCGTTTGGCTACAAATCCCTAGTTTTCAACTAAATCTCCGTTCAATGCGACGACCTTACGCCCTCTTACTAGGAAGGTCCGTATGCCCGCATGGTACCACTCTACTGGTCGATGTTGGAGCAAATTCATGGCTACACCAATAAAGTCTCTAACATCCACGTACTGCTTCCAGTGGAGTACATCCTTCAGTTGGGCAAGCAAATAGAAGCCAGAAGGTGCGAGATGTGGGCTGTAGGGTGGATGAAGAAGAACAGTCCAATGAAGTTCTGTGAGCTCCTCTCGGGTGAACAGAATAGTGTGAGGCCTTGCAATATCGTGGATGAGGAGAAGTTCGTTTGCATTTTTCTGGCGACGAACGCTGCAGTAGTTTCTTTAATTTCATGAGGGTAGCACAATACACTTCAGAGTTGATTGTTGCACCACGAGGGAGGACGTCAAACAGAATAACCCTTTCAGATAATAGAATGACGGTTTTCACGAACAGATGATATTGCTGTTGGTTGCTGCTGGTAAACCTTCCGTGGCATAAAGTCGTGGTCCACGAAACTCTTCTGTTCCTAACGTTTCGACCAGAACTACGTTGGAGATCTTCAGGGCCTTTGTTCGTCCGTTAAGACTTGCCAGCAAGACTCAACGGAGGAGCAACGTCTCTGAAGAGGTCCAGCGCAGTTCTGGACGAAACGTTAGGAAAAGAGGAGTTTCGTGGACCATGACCTTATATCCCGAAAGGTTTACCAGCAGCAAGCCCTTCGGAGATCGTCGCCATGACATTACCAGTTGAGGATGGAGCTTTGAACTTTCTCTGCGGAGGAGAAGTGGTGTGGCTCGACACTATGGATTTCCGCTTCGTTTCCGGTTCGAAGTGATGAACCCACGTTTCATCGTCAGTGACGATATTTGACAAAAAATTGTCATCATCGTAATGCGCAAGCATTTCCACACTGGTGGTTCGTCATTGCTCTTTACGGCCTTCCGCCAGGCTGCGAGGAACTCAGAAGCCACACACTTTTGAGTACCCCAACTGGTGGAGGAGTGTGTCAGTACTACCAACAGAGACGTCCAACTGAGCAACAATTGATCCGTCGATCACCTCGAACGAAAGAGTGCGCACGTTTCAACATTGCAGCAATCACGGCTGTGTGCGGGCGACCGGCACGCGGGGATGGGACAGGTTTGCGCGACGTTGTCCACGCCCAACGACTCACCGTGCTTTTGCACTCTGCCAGGTCTCCATAGACATTCTGCAAGCGTCTAAGAATATCTGCAATGCTCTGGTTTTCCGCCAAAAGAAATATATGTTCTTTTTTGCCTGCCTTCCATTTCGTGACTCTCTGATATAAACACACTACACAATAACAGGCCAAAACTAATGCAAAAAAGTTGTGAAGTAAAATTAAATTATGTTGCCGACGAACGACGGATTCAAGTTTATACTCGAATGTAATGCGACATCGAGTCTTTTAAGCACTCCAGTTTTGCTGGGGACGTACCTCCGTTGCAGACGCAATTATGACGTTGCAGACGCAGACGCAGTTATGACAAATCAGTGGAAGAACAAAAACACCAAAAAGTAGAAGTTTTTAATTTCTATGAAAACCTTAATGCGCTTTCTTGAAAATGAGTAATAAATTAACGTTCAATTGTGGTAATGGATACGGTCTGCATGGATGTGAATGTAAAACCGGAAAGAAAATGTCTCTTTGACATTCTTAGTCGGTATGTTCTCAGAATCGTCATACGAAATTACATTCGAGGCTGCGCAGCCCAGTAATCGCTTGTTGACCGTTTAATTTCCGTGATTAATTTGGGAACGAGACTCCACCTCTTTGGCAAGGAATCTGGTGATGGCGGCCACTTCGTGTAATTTCAGTAAGACTGCGCCGCGGGGCCATCTAGCTAATTGCTTGCAGTAGAAATGTAGAGGTATTAGACGGGGCCCGAGCTCCTCTGCTCTCCCAGGCTCCTGGGGAAACACTTCGGACCACAAGGCTCGCTCAGCGCGTCTACTGCTTCTCTGTGAGGCGAAAACTGCGATCCTGCGAAAATTTTGCGCGCCGTCTGCGCTCACAAACGGCCTACGATCTTTCTGCTGAGGTTGTGAGCTCGCTCTTTTCAGTTTCATTTGTACTTTGGTGAAAAGGGAACCACCTGCATGAATATCAAGAACTCAGATGGAAAACCCGTCCGAAGCAAAGAAGTGATAAAATAAAAACACCTACAGCCGTCCTTATGATTTTGATTTGTCGCTACTAGTTTCAACGCTTCATTGCGTCATCTTCAGATTGTTTTTGATGCGGCACAGGTTGATATAATCCCCATACATAACACAGCAGTTGCCAGCATTACTGGATGCGCAGATAATGTGTCAGCCCTCCAACCATGGTTGGACATACATTGTCAGAAATTTCTTCCTCAGATTAAGGCCGATATTTGATACTAGTAGAAATGTCTTGGCCAGGAATGCCCTTTTTGCCAGTGCTAGTCTCCTTTTGATGTCCTCCTTGCTCCGTCCGTCAATGGTTATTTTACTGCCTAGGTAGCAGAATTCCTTAACTTTACCTACTTTGTGACCATCAATCCCGATCTTAAGCTTTTCGCTCTTCTTATTTCTGCTACTTCTTATTACTTTAGTCTTTCTTAAATTTGCTCTCGATCCATTTTCTGTACTCATTAAATTGTTCTTTTCATTCAGCAGATCATGTACGTCTTCTTCACTTTCACACAGGATGGCAATTTCATCAACGAATTGTATCATTGATATCCTTTTACCTTGTATTTTAATTCCACTCCTGATCCTTTCTTCTATTTACAGAATTGCTTCTTCGATGTACAGATTGAACAGCAGGGGAGAAAAATTTCATCCCTGTCATATACCCTTTTTAATCCGAGGATTTCGTTCTTGGTCGTCCACTCTTATTATTCCCTCTTGGCTCTGGTACATATTGTATGTTACCCGTCTCTCCCTATAGCTTACCCATGTCTTTCTCAGAATTTCGAACATCTTGCACCATTTTACACTGTGGGACGCTATTTCCAGGTCGTCAAGTCCTATGAACGTGCCTTGATTTCTCTTTAGCCTTGCTTCCAGTATCAACCGCAACGTCAGAATTGCTTCTCTAATGCTTTTACCTTCCCTAAAGTCATCTAACAGATCCTCAATTTTCTTCCTCATTTTTCTGTATATTATTCTTGTCAGTATCTTGGATGCATGAGTTGTTAAGCTGATTGTGCGATTATTCTCGCACCTGTCGGCTCTTGCAATCTTCGGAACTGTGTGGATGATGTTTTTCCGGAAGTCAGATGGTATGTCGCCAGACTCTACATTCTACTCACCAACGTGAATAGTCATTTTGTTGCCACTTCTACCAGTGCTTTTAGAAATTATGATGGAATGTTATCGATCCCTTCTGCCTTATGTGATCCTAAGCCCTTCAAAGCTCTCTTAAATTCTGATTCTCGTTCTGGATCCCCTATCTCTTCAAAATCAACTCCTGTTTCTTCTTCTATCACATCAGACTCTTTAATATATATTCTTTTACTGTGTGTTGAACTTACGATCTTGAACTAAGAAATGGAGCGGTTCATATAAAGGATAACTCACTAAACTAAAAAATATTGCTACACGAAAGTTAACTCTTGTTTCAATTATTGCAATTATTCAGTTTGTCACTATAACTCTGTCTTAACAGAAAAACTCTGAACATTCCTGTAGCAGGAATAGGATCCTATCAAGGTGAGTGACTTGGCATAGATCAAGTTTTTCCACACAAGGTTACTGTTAATCACCTATAATGTGAACACTTCAGTAAAACTGAACCATGCATGCATATACAAAACTAAGCATTACTTTTCCGCAAAGTCGAGGCGGAGGCGAACTTTTGTGGCTCTAGAACAATTTTGTATGGTGCAATCATAGCTCCGAATATTTCTTCTTGGCGTCAGAATTTCAGATATTAGAGCCCTCCATCAACTGCCATGACACCACGACTAATAACAGTTGGCATCTGGGGCAATTTTTAATCCACTTTCCCACAAATCCTTGCCTCACTAAGCACTCGGGATGTTGACTCTTCGAAGGCTGTATGCAATAGACTACATACCACGATGTGTCGCTTTTTGCGCCTATCGACCTTTTACATTTCCACCTAAACATTTTCGTTGTAGTGAGACTTCCCCCAGCTTTTGTATGCCAAAGACTACTACAAACTCGTATGAACCAGTTACATATATTATTACTTAGTATATAGATAACATAAAATAACCTAACGTTAGAAAACATATCTTCAAAGATTTTCTGATTTCATAAAGTTACAGAATTGAGAAAAATTACTTATATGTACACTCTAAGACCAAATAAATAAATAAATAAAAATAAAATAGACGTACCACGAAAGAACCATCCTAATAGGAAACGGTAGGTGTGATGGACATGTACTATAATACCCCAAATATCTAGAGCCCCGGATGACATCCCTTTGGTAGCAAAAGATATAAAAAAAATTAGTTATTCTGACCTTGACGGGAGCTACCGGCAACAAAATACTAACACTATTGAACGTTTGACTAACATAAATACTATGTAATTAACAACGTTTATTACAAGGAAAGAACTAAATGAAATACTATCAGATGATACGAAGCATGAAACTCTAAATTAATGATTCAAAATATATGCCTTACTAAGATTAACACCCAGACAAGATAAAGTGATCAGAGATAACATTTGTCCAAGAAAAGAGTTGTAGCCGCATCGAGCTGTGAGTTCGCTGGGACTACAATGTAGAACTTCAATGGAGATTGTAATTCGCTGCCCGCATCTCGTGGTCGTGCGGTAGCGTTCTCGCTTCCCACGCCCGGGTTCCCGGGTTCGATTCCCGGCGGGGTCAGGGATTTTCTCTGCCTCGTGATGGCTGGGTGTTGTGTGCTGTCCTTATGTTAGTTAGGTTTAAGTAGTTCTAAGTCCTAGGGGACTTGTGACCACAGCAGTTGAGTCCCATAGTGCTCAGAGCCATTTGAACCATTTTTTTTGTTAATTCGCTCTCGTGTAAACTTTGCGATAACAGTACGCCTATTGACCGCTACTAGATTGTTTCAGACCGATCTGGAGTTTTAAAGCTTTTCCAGTATCGTCTTGACGTACTAGTCAGAATTCTGAACCGTTTAGTCAGACAACGGAACAGTTATTATACGTGAAGGAAAACTAAGTCGTGTTATACTTAATCAATTCTGGGACTTAATCATCGTGATCTGTGATAGTCATGAACATTGTAGTATACAGTAACACGAGAACCGTCGACATAAATTCTGCAAATAGCCAAAGTAGGAAACGTCTACACGAGATCATGAAGAATTCACAGGTACGCCATGTTGTCGGAAGCTGTAGTTAGTGTCAGAATTGCTGATGCAAATAGCTTCAGTTCCCTGAATGAGAGATCGGAGTGCTTTCCAGTGCAGTGGTTAAATAATTC
Source organism: Schistocerca americana (assembly GCF_021461395.2). Classification (NCBI taxonomy): domain Eukaryota; kingdom Metazoa; phylum Arthropoda; class Insecta; order Orthoptera; family Acrididae; genus Schistocerca; species Schistocerca americana. The sequence goes on from NC_060123.1 coordinate 184,672,281, forward strand.
AGAAGTTCAATAAACTCAGATATAACTTTAATGCTTCGTGTCGGCTACATCGTTTAATGGAACTTTACTGTATTACTGTGAAATAATTATTTCTTGAGAGAACGCTAAAGTTAAAGGGGATTTAGTGACATTATTAACAGGGAACAGTAAGTTTACATCGAAATAAGACGCCTTCTGTACGTTGCTCAGAGAATACCTTATCTCTGGATTTACGACGTAGGAGTTGTTGAATTAACACCGTAGCGTCCCATTAACGACGCTATAATACTTCACAAATCATCCTCTCAAGACTATAATGTGGCATCGGCTTGATTGGTGGAACTTATAATTCGAGATATCATATTATCTACGTTTGAACATTAATTTGCAGTTATAAGCGAGGGCTGCTTATACATTCCGGCGTGCTGCTCCACCGATACGCCGATATCTGTTAAAGAGAGATAGTATCTGAAGCAAACCAAACAAAGAGAGGAGTTTGTTCCAACAGTTACAGATCTGAGTTGTCACGATCGACGCTCGCCGACCTGTGTCAACCAGACTTGAAACACCATCCCCATCGAGCCGACACAGACACAGACACAAACACACACACATATATATATATATATATATATATATATATATATATATATATATATGCACGGAAGTATGTTTTTTAACACAAACCTACGTTTTGTTAAATGGAACCCCGTTAGTTTTGTTAGCACATCTGAACATACAAAGAAATACGTAATCAGTGCCGTTTGTTTCATTGTAAAATGTTAATTACATCCGGAGATATTGTAACCTAAAGCTGACGGTTGAGTACCACTCCTCCGCTGTTCGATCGTGTATATCGGAGAGCACCGAATTACGTAGGGGTCCAAAGGGAACGGTGATGGACCTTAGGTACAGAAGAGACTGGAACAGCACATTACGTCCACATGCTAACACCTTTTTATTGGTCTTTTTCACTGACGCACATGTACATTACCATGAGGGGTGAGGTACACGTACACACGTGGTTTCCGTTTTCAATTACGGAGTGGAATAGAGTGTGTCCCGACATGTCAGGCCAATAGATGTTCAATGTGGTGGCCATCATTTGCTGCACACAACTGCAATCTCTGGCGTAATGAACGTCATACACGCCGCAGTACATCTGGTGTAATGTCGCCGCAGGCTGCCACAATACGTTGTTTCATATCCTCTGGGGTTGTAGGCACATCACGGTACACATTCTCCTTTAACGTACCCCACAGAAAGAAGTCCAGAGGTATAAGACCAGGAGAACGGGCTGGCCAATTTATGCGTCCTCCACGTCATATGAAACGCCCGTCGACCATCCTGTCAAGGGTCAGCCTAGTGTTAATTGCGGAATGTGCAGGTGCACCATCATGCTGATACCAGATACGTCGACGCGTTTCCAGTGGGACATATTCGAGCAACGTTGGCAGATCATTCTGTAGATAAGCGATGTATGTTGCAGTGCTCTCGGATACACACGATCGAACAGCGGAGGAGTGGTACTCAAGCGTCAACTTTAGGTTACAATATCTCCGGATGTAATTAACATTTTACAGTGCAACAAACGGCACTGATTACGTATTTGTTTATATGTTCAGATGTGCTAACAAAACTAACGGGGTTCCATTTAAAAAAACGTAGGTTTGTGTTAAAAAACATACTTCCGTGCATTTTTGTATGGTTTGTATTAAGCAATTACACTAGCCCCTCTCCTCACGTTCGGTCTGTGGAATCGGTTCGTCAGTATTTGATGTGGTTTACGAAATATATCCAGCTGTAACGTTAGGTGACTCACCCTATATATATAGGGTGAACCGCTACGGTCACAGGTTCGAATCCTGTCTCGAGCATGGATGCATGGATGTGTGTGATGTCCTTAGGTTAGTTAGTTTTACGTAGTTCTAAGTTCTAGGGGACCGATGACCTCAGATGTTAAGTCCCATACTGCTCGGAGCCATTTGGACTTGTGAAGAAATGACTGGATATATATATATATATATATGTATATATATATATATATATATATATATATAGCGACAGTCCTGTTGGTATCTCTCCCTCCACTATTCGTGGCGTTTCCAGATACGTCTTCGGCCTCAAACCTCATTGACTGGAGTAGAATTGTCTTCAGTAATGAGATCCGCTTCGAACTGGGCGCTGATGACTTGTGAACAGCCGGCCGGTGTGGCCGAGCGGTTCTAGGCGCTTCGGTCTGGAACCGCGCGACCGCTACGGTCGCAGGTTCGAATCCTGCCTCGAGCATGGATGTGTGTGATGTCCTTAGGTTAGTTAGATTTACGTAGTTCTAAGTTCTAGGGGACCGATGACCTCAGATGTTAAGTCCCATACTGCTCGGAGCCATTTGAACTTGTGAAGAAATGTTTGGAGAACGCCGCAGGCAGGGGCAGGATACCGATGTGACTGTCGCCGACCATGTGGCTCGACAGCTGGGAGTGACGACATGGGGTGCCATTTCGTTTCGTAGCAGGACACCTTTGGTTGTTATCCGCAGCGCCCTTACGGTACAGAGAAATACAACGTATGAAGAAAAATAATATGGGTTATAACAGGTCAGTACATTACAATCATCAGCAACAATTTATTTCTGAGGAGCAAAAGTTTCTGTGCTGATCTACATCACGAAGACAAAATTAAAATTCCTAGGAATATTCGGAATTATCTTTGAAACCACATTAATTTTCACCACATTAATTTCTCAGTTTTACGTTTCTGCCCAGAAGACTTATGTAAACTCCATTGGCTTTTATAAAAATACGAAACACTTTAAATTCTCTCTGCTTCACGTTTCCGTCCACATGATTTATGCACAATTAATATAATTTAAAAAAATGACTAGACGCTATTTTTGACTTTCGTTATTGTTATGGTTCCTTCGTTCAGACATTCATTACATCAAGAAACACACAATAACATCGAAAATTGTTGATTACAGCTTAATAAGTAATTCAGCTGCGATGAGCATATCACACAACTGCCGTCACTTCGTTTGTACACGTCTGTTTACATTTAACTTTCACGTTACGGAGCAACCACTGTGGTACAACTGCAAAGATCGATATACGTACTCATGAAGTCGATTTAGGTTTATTTACGTCACGATGACGTAACGTTACGTCACTATGACGTAGGGCTCGCCTTACCTAGCGTGAGATGAATGCTACCCCAGTGGTAACACCGGTTCCCGTCGGAGCACCGAAGTTAAGCGCTGTCGGGCTGGCCTAGCACGTGGATGGGTGACCATCTGGTCTGCCGAGCTATGTTGGCAAGCGGGATGCACTCAACCCTTGTAATGCAAACTGAGCAGCTCCTTGATTTAGAAGTAGCGGCTTCGGTCTCGTAAACAGACATACGGCCGGGAGAGCGGTGTGCTGACCAAATGCCCTTCCATATCCGCATCCAGTGACGCCTGTGGGCTGAGGATAACATGGCGGCCGGTCGGTACCGTCGGGTCATCCGAGGCCTGTTCGAACGGAGCTTTTATATGGCACGGAATTTATTAAAGGCGAATCCAAAACTTGTGGCATGATGTGCAGTTGGCATGCGTGGTCTTATTGGACCCTGAATTTTTGAGGATGATTCCATACGTGCAGCAACAGTGAATGCCGATCGCAATTGCAAAATGTTGCAGAATTTCCTTATTCTGGAGTTTCCCCAAAGAGGGTTGCTGAATAACATTTGTTTTGGACTGGATGCTGCAACGGCTCACAAAACGCCCTAAAGTGTGACTATTCTCCGACAAACTTTCCTTAACCGTGTGGTATTCCGGTTTGACGTTATTAACTGGCCGTCCTGTTCCATAGAATTAACAGCTATCGAATAGTTCCTCTAGGGTTATACGAAAGACAGGGTATTCACCAGTCGCTTGTCGACAGTTGACGGCAAGACTGCCATTCACTATGATGTAAGAGCCATTCCGCAGGATATGTTAACGCATATTGGGGAAGTCTCTCCGGCTAACATTTGGTGGAAGTTATTTTCGAGGTGTAGTGAGGGCTGCAGGTTACATACTCAGGTACACTGTAGAGTCACATTAATCTGACAACATGTGAATATGTGAGTCTGCAGGCTTTCGTGGCCGTGGTCACTGATGGCTTTGCTATGGGTCGCGAGTTGCGGCTGACGTTTTTATGTAATATTTTGAGCAACAGGCAATAAGTAGTGCTCCTTTGAAGCTTTCTTGCTGGCTCCGCTATGTGGACGATACATTTGTTATATGGCCACACAGCGAAGAAGAACTTCGTGCATTCCACAATTTCTTAAATGGAATTCATCCCAAAATCCAATTTACCTTGGAGGTTGAGAGTGATTTCGGTCTCCCGTTCCTAGATGTGTTGGTATACACAAGACCTGATAACACTCTAGGTCACAGAGTGTACAGAAAGCCGACTAACACAAACATGTATTTAGATGCCACTTCGCACCACCGCCCAGCCCAAAAGCAAGCAGTACTCTGTCTTCACGTGCCTTCCATATAAGTGATGACGACAACTTGGAATAGGAGTTGAATTTTTTCTACCCAATGACGAAGGTCTGCCAACGGTATCCACAGGAGATTAGCCAACAACGCCACTTCTTCTGATCAGAGCGGGAATATTAGCCTCTGACTATCGCCCACCAATGGTAGCCATATGAATTTTAACCAATACTATCGCTTCTCCAGCACGAACGCGTGAAAATTCCCCCTTTATAAGAGGACGCGACCCTCGTCTCTAACAGTGTTCTAGCAGTAGTGGACACCAGAAGATCCTGAGGAAGATCCCAGCAGAGAGGTCGAAACGTCGATCATTTTAGTAGAAACATGATGCGGCCTAATAACCTAGAAGATTTTAACTTCAACATGTGAAAAGCCTGAATAACCTTTTCGGTCCGGAAAGCTGTGAAACCTGCAGGAATAGAGTCAGTGAGGTTCTGAAAGGTAATGACTGGAATGTGGAGTAGTACCGATTCCAGTGCCGCGTCCAGCTGCGATAGGTTTCTCGATTGATGATCCATGGCACGAACAGCCCGCTCGACGTGGTCCACAGGTTCTCGATCGGGTTTAAATCCGGGGAGTTTGGGGAGCCAAGGGAGAAAGGTAAATTCAGCCTGGTGCTCTTCGAACCAAACAAGTGCACTGCAGGTGTATGACACATTCCATTGTCCTATTTATAGATGCCATTGTGCCTAGGAAAAAAATACATGTAACGGTGAATATGATCCCCAAGCATAGATGAATACGCATGTTGATCCATTGCGCCTTCCAGAATGACTATATCACCCAGGGTGTGCTATGAAAACATTTCCCTGACCATAACGCTCACTCCTCCGGCCTGGAACCTCCCGACGATTGATGTGTTTGATTTCAGATGTTTCATGACGTACACCCCAACGACCATGTATTCGATGGAGCATAAAACGTGATTCATCTGAAAAGACCAACTGTTGCCACTTAGTGGACGTCCATTTGGGGTATTGGGGTGCAAATTCCGGCCTTCGTGGCCGATGAGCGGCTGTCAGCACTGGCACATGAATTAGTCGCTTGCTGCGGAGGTCTGCCGGCCGCTGTGGCCGAGTCGTTCTAGGCATTTCACTCCGGAACCGCGCGACTGCTGCGGTCGCAGGTTCGAATCCTGCCTCGGTCATGGAGGTGTGTGATGTCGTTAGGTTGGTTAGTTTTCAGTAGTTCTAAGTTATAGGGGACTGATGACCTCAGATGTTAAGTCCCATAGTGCTCCAAGCCATTTGAACAATTTTTTTTTTTTTTTTTTTTTTTTTTTTTTGTTCGGAGGTCCGTACGCAGCAATGTTCGCTGAATGGTGGTTGAACAGGCGCTGTTGGTAGCCCCTTGGTTCATCTGGGCGGTCAGTTGCTCAACAGTTGCACGCCCATTCGCCCGTATACATCTCCTCCGCCATCGTTCATGCCTGTCATCTATGGCCTATGGTCCACCACAGGAGCCTCGATGCCGGTTTTGGACAGAGCCACTTGGCCACACACGGCATACTTTAACCACGGAGATACGCGAACAGTTTACAGACTTAGCCGTTTCGGAAATGCTATCAGCCTTGTCTCTAAAGCCAAAGGTCATGCCCTTTTGGACTTATCATAAATCGCTCCGTTTACGCGTCACAACTACGACCGCACTGTTTTCCGTGTCCCCACTACATACTTCATACAGCCTCCAATGCTTGTGCTACCACTTGCCGTCTGTGAGTGGTAGTTGCATGGTGACGTCGAACAAAGGCGGTGGTCACATCAATGTGACAGGGCCGTGTGACAGCCATTTTGTGTACCTGTACTTCATAATTATATTAACCCGGCAACGACGTGGCCTGGTATTCTTACGCTACAGCTGTGTCGGGTGCTGTTCACCCAATGTTTTTTTTTGTGTATTCTGAATATTTTAACAGTGAAATTAGTGGTTTCATGTACTGTAAGTTATTACTATGGGCTAACGTTATTATATATTATTAACATACGGTTACAACAATAAAATGGAATTTTCTTTATTAATTATTATTACAATAACGAAATTAATATTTTGTGTCCAAAGAAACTCTATTGAAGTAACTGAGGCTACATTCAGCAAAATATGTTTCATGTATAGACAGCATCACAACATCCGTATTGTGCAAAAAGACATTTTCAAGATTCATCATCTAATTTCTCCTTACTTGCACAATTAGACTACTGGCCAACAAAATTACTACACCAAGAAGAAATGCAGATGATAAACGGGTATTCATTGGACAAATATATTATACTAGAACTGACATGTGATTACATTTTCACGCAATTTGGGTGCAAAGATCCTGAGAAATCAGTACCCAGAACAAACACCTCTGGCCGTAATAACGGCCTTGATACGCCTGGGCATTGAGTCAAACAGAGCTTGGATAGCGTGTACAGGTGCAGCTGCCCATGCATCTTCAACACGATACCACAGTTCATCAAGAGTGGTGACTGACGTATTGTGACGAGACAGTTGCTCGGCCACCATTGACCAGACGTTTTCAGTTGGTGAGAGATCTGGAGAATGTGCTGGCCAGGGCAGCAGTCGAACATTTTCTGTATCCAGAAAGGCTCATACAGGATCTGCAACATGCGGTCGTGCATTATGTGGTGTCACCGCCAGACACCACACTTGCTAGGTGGTAGTTTTAAATCGGCCGCGGTCCATTAGTACATGTCGGACCCGCGTGTCGCCACTGTGTGATCGCAGACCGAGCGCCACCACAAGGCAGGTCTCGAGATACGGGATAGCACTCGCCCCAGTTGTACGGACGACTTTGCTAGCGACTACACTGACGAAGCCTCGCTCCTTTGCCGAGCAGATAGTTGGAATAGCCTTCAGCTAAGTCCATGGCTACGACCTAGCAAGGCGCCATTAGCCTTACATAGCAATTGATACTTATCGTATAAAGCATGTCTCATCAAGAACGATGTATACAACAAGGATGGATTAAAGTTAAGTATTCCAAAAGCTACGTACTTTTCTTTATAGCATTCATTACGTATCCTGTTTCAGACCTCACGCCATCCTTCGTGTGTTTATAGCGTGCATTGCGGTCCCCTCAAATCACACTGTGTCGGCACTTCTGTCGACACAGCACATTATCCTGCTGAAATGTAGGGTTTCGCAGGGGTTGAATGAAGGGTAGAGCCACCGGTCTAAACACATCTGAAATGTAACGCCCACTAAAAATAGAGATGGGGCCCCTCCACGCCCGCACCAACGTGGTGACCAAACCAAAAGTTCTACTGTCACCTCCGTAAACATGTTAGTTGTCTAGTAAGTGGATCACAGGATGCTGGCTGTGATGTTGTCCGTGCGTCTGGGTAAGACTACGCATTAGCACGGTCCATCAGGTGATAGATAGTGGACGAAACGCGAGTGAGGGTAGCGATTTGAAGAGCAGAGGAAAAAAAGTGCCATGGCTCGTGCCGTGGGAAAAAAACCTCTGCGACAGTGGGATGGGTAGTAAGAGCAGTAGTGGCTTACTAGCTGCGATAGTTCATGCAAGGTTGGATTTGTTAGTATAGGTATCATGCATCATTACCATGACAGGCGATGGCGATGTGTCCCAGTTGCTGCTGCTGCTGCATTCCTGGAACAATCAAGATCGTTATACAGTAGTGGGAGATCGGCCATAGATCATCTCACTGTGTGGGGGATGTGTAGAGCTTGTTTGCATGCAGTGTACGGTACGGCTCCCCTGTGTGGTGCCAGTTATTCGGCAGTGTATTCCAGCTGGATATCCAGTAATGGCATCTGATTAACAGGGGCTCGCCTGTGCCGTTATGTTTGCGTATGCTTGGCCATAGATGTTATGTCCTTACAAGTATGTCTTTTGGTCTTTTATGTTTCCATGTATGGTTGTGGTCGTAGTTCCCCAGATTCAGAATAAACGGGTTCTGCGAATGTCTGGAGTTTCTGTATAGTCTTGTGGTGAGTTTGTGGATTACCTCCGTGAGAGTCTCAAGTCGGTATTCCCGGTGAAGGTCCGCGATGCGTGTGTATCGTGGAACATTGCTTATGATTTTGAGTACTTTGTTTTGTATGAGCTGCAGACGGCGCAGGCGTGTAGGCGCAGCGTATCCCCAGACAGGAGCTGCGTACGTCATCAGGGGTCGGATAAGTGTCATGTACATGGACCTCGACACCCTTCTGTTCAGTGTGCTACGCCTGTTGAGCATAGGATGGAGCTGTTTGAGCCTCGCGCTAGCTCGGTTGGTCATGTGTTGTATGTGGTCCCCCCAGAGTAATTTCCGGTCCAGCCAGACACTGAGGTATCTGACTTTCTCACGGAAACGTACTGGACGTGCATGTAGAGTTATTGGTCTGCAGTAACGGTGTTTGCGCAGTTGCTTCGGTCTTCTAGTGAACAGAACGGCTTCGCACTTGTCGACGTTTACTCTAACACGCCATTTCTCCAACCAAGGCTCGGCCACTCTGAGTGCAGTCTGTAGGCGTGACGTAATGTTTGATGGTTTCCAATCTTGCGCAAGGATGGCTGTGTCATCCGCGTAGATTGCCATCATTGTGTTGTGTGTGGTTGGGAGATCGTTTATGTAGAGGTTAAACAGTAGGGGCCCTAGGATGCTTCCCTGGGGTACTCCTGCGTGTATACCGTGTTGTGTTGATTGTTTTCCCTGCACGTCAGTGTTGAAACTCCTGTCTGTGAGGTATGAGTGTATTAGACGCAGCAGCCCGTCAGGGAATCCCGCGTCGCTGAGTTTGCGGATGAGGCCGTTGTGCCATAGACGGTCGAAAGCCTTTTCGATGTCCAGGAACACTGCCCCTGTAGCTTTGTTTATGTTGAAGCCATGTGTTATATGTTCAACGACCAGTAGGAGTTGTTGTGTTGTGGAGTGGTGATTCCTGAAGCCGAATTGCTCCAGTCTCAGGATGTCATTTGTTATGCAGTGCCTAGTGATGCGTTTGAGAATCACCTTCTCAACAATCTTACTGAGCGAATTCAGAAGGCTGATGGGTCGGTAATTTTGTGGGAGGCTGTGGTCTTTCCCCGGCGTCCTGAACATCAGGACCTTGGCCGTCTTCCAAAAGGCGGGGAAGTGTTGGTGTTTTAGTATGGTTTCGTTATGTGTGTTAAGTACTCAGTTGCTTTATCCGTGAACTCCTGGAGGACACGGTTTTGAATGCCATCATGACCAGGGGCTTTCCTAGCAGCGGAATGCATTATAGCCCAGGAGACTTCGGCTGTGCTAGCATGTCGAATGTCGTCGCGCGATGGTTGGGCTAGAATGCGTGTAACCTCTTGGTCAGTAGCAAGTGTGAACACTGGATCTGATGGTACCAGGTTCGGTGTGAATGACGCTGCGAGTGTTCGAGCCATTAGTTCTGCTTTCTCTTCCGCTGAGTATGCAGGTCCATCAGGCCCTTGAAGCGTTGGGGTGTATATTCTCTCCCTGGTGAAGCGTCGGGCTAGCTGCCACACGCCAGGTCGTGCGGTGTCTAGCCCTTCGAGTTTTTGATTCCACTGTTGTGTTCTATGTGTTTGTATTTTATCGTATATGATGCCCTGTAGTCTGTTAATGTGCCGTTTGAAGTACGGACGCCTGGTGCGCTGCCATTGTCTCCTGAGGCGATTCCTCATTGAGATTAGGCCCAGGATTTCCTGGGGCAGGGCCGCATTGCGTTGTTGTGAGGTGCGATCAGGTATGGTGCCTGCCATTGCGTCCCGGACGGCGTTAGTGAGGGTTTCTACTGCCTCGTCAATTTGTCCTGTTTCGTTAATTTCGTGTATAGGTGGGATGTGGCTATCAAGCGATTGCTTGAACAATGTCCAATTCGCACGCCCGTAGTCCAACATCTTGCGTTGTTCCGTGTGCTGCAGTGTTTCCTCAATGCATAGTATTACAGGTTGGTGGTTTGAGGGCAGATCTTTTTCAACGGCAACGTTGAGTGTCGCTGTAATGCCCTTGATGAGGGCCATGTCTATCACGTCTGGCCTGTGTCCCCTCTGATAGGGAATGTGCGTCGGGTCAGTCGGCGCTAGTATAATGTAGTTTCTACCTAGCGAATGTTCGTACAGTTTTTTGCCGTTGGGATTTCGTATGCGTGAATTCCATTCTGGGTGTTTTGCGTTCAGATCTCCAGCGACTATTACTCGCGGTGAAATGTTGAATAATGTGCTGATATCGCGTGTTGAGATGCCTACAGGGCTGTTGTATACCGATATCAGTGTGGTGTAGGCTCCGTTGAACTTGACTCTGACGGCCGTAGCCTCGATTTTTTCCAGTTCAGGGAGCTCTATGTTTGTGTGCTCAATGTCTTTGTGTATGACGATTGCTGTTCCACCTGCCACGGCGTCGCCCGGTCGGTCGGTACGATAGACACAATAGCCAGGAAAGTTTAATTGTTTGTGCGGTTTAAGTTTAGTCTCGCTCAGTAGCGCGACAAGGATTCCCTTGCGCTCCATGAACGCGGCAAATTCTGCCCTTTTGTTGTGGATCGAGTCCGCATTCCAGAACAGGATCCGTGATAGTGTATGCGGGTCTGCGTTATGGGCCGGGTGTGGTATATTATTCATGTAAGAGTGTGAAAGAGTGTTGTGATGGCAGTGTGTATGACAGCCCAGTATAGCCCGGGTTCGGAACTCATGAGCTGGGTGATGAGTGTAGTGACGGCCGTCAGCACCTTGGTAAGGATTTGAACGGTCGTGTGTCGGGGGAATAGTGTTTCCAGTATTCCCCCAGATGGTGTGTTGGTGTTGGGTGTGGCAGCCTGAGGTGCTGTTGTGGAGTTAGCGGCCGCTTGTGCGGGTATTGGTGTATTGTTAGGAGCGGCATTTGTGCTTTGTGGCAGAGGTTGTGGCGCCTGTGTTACTTCTGTGGGAGGGGGATGGTAGTGTGAGTTACAGTCTCGGTGTCTTGTTGACTGTTTTCCTGTGTGTTGCTGTTCCGTTGTTGTTGTGTGGCCTGTTGTGGTGATTTCGTGTTCCCCGCCCTGTGTTTGCGTGTACGTCTATTCCTCCTCTGGGCTTGGGGTTCGGGGGGTTCTTGTGTGGGTGTGTTTTCTTGTATATGGTGCGTTTCTTCGCAGCACGTGATTTCCGGGAGTGGGGTCGTGTTGTTTGGGGGCATAGGTGTTGGTACCGAGGCTTGCTGGGTTTCAGGTGTTGCCTGTGGTTGTTGTGTGGCTGATGCAGCGGTTGTTTCACGTGTGTGTGTAGGGCGCTGAGGTTCCACAGCCTGTGCCGTTCCGCCAGGGCGTGCAACCGTGGCAAACGTTACGCCGTTCCTTGCTGGGTTCGGCGCTGGCCTTGGACGTGGTATGTCGTACAGTACCCTACTTTTGTTTTGTTTTCGCTTCAGCGCCTGTTTGTATGAGTTGCACTGTCTGTAGTGTGCCGCATGGGGCCCACAGCAGTTGGCACAGCGTCGCTGGTTTGGTTGTGTTTGTGTGCAAGTGTTGGATCTGTGGTTGCCAGCGCATCCGCGGAAGCGAGTTGCCAGGCCGCAGCGGAGGGCCGAGTGGCCGAACCGCTGGCAGTTGTTGCATTGTTGGGGGACGTTGGGTGGTTCGTAAAGTTCTACACGTACGTCCATCCGCAGAAAGCTCTTTATCTGCAGGATGGCGCGGGAATCAGCCGAGTCGGCTAACTCAACCATGTAGTGTGGTAACGGTGCGTGTGTACGGAACCCTGTCATCCGGGAGGCACTTTTACAGTCGAATCCCAGATAACAAAGGGCCGCATGTACTGACTCGTTGGGGGTGCTGGGGTCCACTCCCTTGATCACGTACTGCTGGGTTCTCTCGTCCAGCGTTCTGTGCGTGTAATGTTCGATCTTCCGATCTTTGAGGAAGGTCAGAAGATCTTTATATTCGTTGTCTGTGGCAACGTACAGTGAGGCCCTATCCCCCGAGTACTTTGCATGTAATGTGCTGTTTATGTGCCTTTCCGCGAATGCAGTGTTAAGGGCACTAAGGTTCCCATAGTTTTGTATAACAACTGGGGGGAAACCAGTCTTGTGTTGTGTGGGCACTGCTGTGGCTTTGTGTGCTTTGTTGTTGTTCGCCACAGCTGTGTTTGCGTTTTGTTTTGTGTGAATGTTGCTAGCCTGAGATGAGTTAGTGGGTGTAGGCAACAGCGCCTTTCGGTTGGCTAGCGAGTTTGGTTGCTCGCTTGTTTGTGCTGGTGTTTTTTTGGGTCTGCGTTTTGGGCCCTCCACCTGCCAGGGCTCTGTGTAGTGGTTTTCTGTATCCACATCCGCCGTCACTGCCTCGGTCTCTTGAGGCTGCGGCGCCGGTGGGAGAATGGTACAGGACTGTCCAGTGACAGGTGAGTGTAACGTGATGTTGAGTGTAGTTGTCTTGGTGGGAGAGACGTCCGCCCCGAAAAGTTCGGTGATTAGCCGGCGCGACTCGAGCTGCTTTTGCGCTTTCGCGTCAAGCTGTCGAGCGTCGCCAGCCGTTCCCTTGCCTTCGGTAGCGGGCGGGGCGCGAGTTTCGGCGGGTGCAGTCGATCCTCGCGCCTCTTGTGTTGCAGTCTTGCTGCGGGTGATAGCAGGGGAAGTGCCAGTAACGTCCGCCATCTCGCACTTAGGATTATTTATTTATTGGGTGGGAAGGGGAAACGATAATTTTACTTTTCTCGAAAGGCGAGAGAAGTGTTACTTGTTCCCTATGGAAGTGGGTGGTCCCTACTTTACGCTAACATGCGCTGTTAGTGCAAGCGCGGCACCTAAAGGAGGTCACTGTTCAAAGTGCCGTCAATGCGAACAAGAAGTGACCGAGACGTGTAACCAATGGCACCCCATACCATCACGCCGGGTGGTACGCCAGTATGGCGATTACGAATACACGCTTCCAATGTGCGTTCACCGCGATGTCGCCAAACACAGATGCGAGCATCATGATGCTGTAAACACAACCTGAATTCATCCGAAAAAATGACGTTTTGCCATTCGTGCACCCAGGTTCGTCGTTGAATACACCATCGCAGGCACTCCTGTCAGTGATGCAGCGTCAAGGGTAATCGCAGCCATGGTCTCAGAACTGATAGTCCATGCTGCTGCAAACGTCGTCGAACTGTTCGTGCAGGTGGTTGTTGTCTTGCAAACGTCCCCATCTGTTGACTCAGGGATCGAGACGTGGCTGCACGATCCGTTACAGCCGTGCTGATAAGATGCCTGTCATCTCGACTGCTAGTGATACGAGGCCGTTGGGATCCAGCACGGCGTTCCCTATTACCCTCCTGAAATCACCGATTCCATATTCTGTTAACAGTCATTGGATCTCGACCAACGCGAGCAGCAATGTCGCGATACGATAAACCGCAATCGCGATAGGCTACAATCCGAACTTTATTAAAGTCGGAAACGTGACGGTACGCATTTCTCCTCATTACACATCACAACAACGTTTCACCAGGCAACGCCGGTCAGCTGCTGTTTGTGTATGAGAAATCGGTTGGAAACTTTCCTCATGTCAGCACGTTGTAGGTGTCGCCACCGGCGCCAACCTTGTGTGAATGCTCTGAAAAGCTAATCATTTGCATATCACAGCATCTTCTTCCTGTCGGTTAAATTTCGCGTCTGTAGCACGTCATCTTCGTGGTGTAGCAATTTTAATGGCCAGTGTGTACAAGGCAACCATCACCAAATGCTCATGGTACTGCAGCAGGTGTTCGGTTTGGGGCTTTGGAGGACTGAGAGTACTTTCCACGTTCGTACTCCTGCTTCTCTGCCGCGTGAGTCGGTGTTAGAGTGGTAGTGTGAGCTTTCGGTATTGGCCGGCTCACAGTGGACGGCCGATTTTGCCCGACACGTTTCGGGCGGCCGGAAAACGCACGCGCACACCCGGCCAGTCGCCTCCCCCGCAACCGGAGGGACACTCGCAGCCGGGGTAAAGGGACAATTAATTCGGCCGCGCATCGGGCTGCGCCGCTCTGCGGGGTTTTAGTAGTCGATTGCGGAACCCCCGCAAGCACGCCGGAAATTTGTTCATTTGGCCCGACCGGTCGGGCTTCGGCCCGGCTCGCTGACAATTGCACGTTAACTCTAATCAAGTGCTAATGAAAACGAATGCTAGCGGCGCCTGAGCGGCAGGGTGCCGGCGGCGGTGGCGGCGAGGGCGGCGGGGGCGGCGGGGGTGGCGATCCCGACATGCAGCCTCACCGCGTCGAGAGAAGCGAACTGAGGGGACAGCAGGACTGCAGCTGCCCGCTTCCCCAAAGCCGCACCACACTACACACACAGACCTGTCATTTGATTACGCTGTAACACTATCACCGCAGACAGGGCAATGAATGTTCGAAATATCGTCTGGCACAATACGTACACTGGGACGCAAAGTAGTGAATGAGACAGGAATTGAAACTGAGGGTTGCAAAGCAAAAGCTGAAATGCGTTACTTCGTCTTCAAATGTTTCTTTACAACGGAAAACTTACCACTGAAAAGACTAGTCAGAGTGGTGTCCAGAAACAGTTGAAATTGTTAAAAGTAAACAAAGCTTCAGGGCCCGATGGAATCCTTATCAGATTCTCTACTGAATTCGTGGGTGAGTTAGTCCATATTCCAACTATAATCTATCGAAAACCCCTCCCATAAGAAACCGTGCACAGTTCTTGGAAAAAGACACAGGTCACACTCGTCTACAAGAAGGGTAGTAGAAGTGATTCACAAAACTACCGTCGAATATCCTTGACATCGATTTGTTGTAGATTCTTAGATCATATTCTGAGCTCAAGCATAATGAGGTATATCGGACAGAAAGATCTTCTTAATGCCAGCCAGCATGGATTTCGAAAACATCGATTACGTGAAACCCAAGTCGCACTTTCCTCACATGACATACTGAAAGCATTGGATCAAGGCAGTCAGGTAGATACAGTATTTCTCGATTTCCGAAAAGAATTTGACTCAGCCAAACCTCAGGCTTTTTGTAGTTGATGCAGTAACCTATTTTGAAATACAGACTGAGCGAAGCTGCATAGATATTCAGACAATCTTGATAAGATTTCAAAGTGTTGCAAAAATTGCCAATTTGCGTTAAACGTTCAAAAATGTAAAATTGTGCATTTCACAAAACGAAAAAAAAAATTGTATCCTACAACTATAATATCAGTGAGTGTTTTGGAATCGGCCAACTAATACAAATGCCTGGGTGTAACACTTTGTAGGGATCTACATCTACATCTACATACATACTCCGCAATCCACCATACGGTGCGTGGTGGAGGGTACCTCGTACCACAACTAGCATCTTCTCTCCGTGTTCCACTCCCAAACAGAACGAGGGAAGAATGACAGCCTATATGCCTCTGTATGGGCCCTAATCTCTCTTATCTTATCTTTGTGGTCTTTCCGCGAAATATAAGTTGGCGGCAGTAAAATTGTACTGCAGTCAGCCTCAAATGCTGGCTCTCTAAATTTCCTCTGTAGCGATTCACGAAAAGAACGCCTTCTTTCCTCCAGAGACTCCCACCCGAGTCCCTGAAGCATTTTCGTAACACTCGCGTGATGATCAAACCTACCAGTAACAAATGTAGCAGCCCGCCTCTGTATTGCCTCTATGTCCTCCCTCAATCCGACCTGATAGGGATTCCAAACGCTTGGGCAGTACTCAGCAATAGGTCGTATTACTGTTTTATAGGCGGTCTCCTTTACAGAGACCAGTCTTCAATGTACCCCCATCTTGTCGTTTTTTAGGGCCTTAGATACTCACACTGCAAAACAAAATCTAGTTTTTCGTGATTTAGAACATAACTTAATAAAAACGATTTAAAAATTTTGAGGAGACTTGTTTGTAAAAAGTGGGCCGAAAGTAACCATTTCTGGCATTTTTAGAAAAATCGTCAACTTTACCCTTAATTTGTAAATTAATGAAATGGAGTAGGAGAATGAAATTTTATATTCTAAGGCCTTGTATTGGTAAGTTATTACATGCATGCATCCAGGTTTATCCCATAATTACTTCTGGAGATATAAAAAGCTAAACTTGATATTTTTTTGAGTGCCTATTTTTTGGCAGACTTTGTTTTCAAAATTTGCATATTAAAATTGTTCAGGAAAACTTTTTTCATTATTTCAATTAACAGAGCATAAAAAGTGGTACAAGATGGCCTAGTTTTGTTTCTTCCAAGATATATTATGTCTCAAAGTTGACGAAAACTCATGGGTGCACTCATGATAGCTGCACCATGCGACCTAAAAATTACTATATCTCTGGAAGTATTAAACCGGTGATTGTGAAACTTTACCAATATTTATTGGGAACATATGTGAATGTCCACACAAAATCTGTGATAGTGATGCGAGAACCTCTACAGCACTTGGTGTGGAATGACCCATGCTGCTCATGGGACTGAGATGAAATTCAAACTTATCAACTTCGAGCATGATAGGTGTATTGTCTGGGAGTACCCACACTCACTCATCCAAAGAAATGACGCAGTCTAGTCCTCTTAATAACCAAACTGTACTTACTAATTGGGTTTAAGGAGTTGTAAATCAGAATGTGTTTGTTGTGATCAAGAGGAAGGAGGAGGACATCTGAATTAGGGCTTAATTCATTAATGCTTTGAAGGGTTTGCTGATACATTAAAGTCTGTTAAGCAGTTACTAATTGTCCTTTATCGGTTGATACTAATAGGGCAGAACAGGTAGAACTTTTTAATGGTTCAAATGGCTCTGAGCACTATGGGACTTAACATCTGTGGTCATCAGTACCCTAGAACTTAGAACTACTTAAACCTAACTAACCTAAGGACATCACACACATCCACGCCCGAGGCAGGATTCGAACCAGCGACCGTAGCGGTCACGCGGTTCCAGACTGATGCGCCTAGAACCGCACGGCCACAGCGGCCGGCTAGAACTTTTTAGGAAGCCACAAAAAATTGTGTGACTTATGACATAATTATTGAGTTCCTTAACTCCCTCAGCTCAAGTAAGAGTTGGTCACATGCTGTGATGATATGGAAATTGACATTGTAGGACTTAAACAAGAATGGGCATCACAGGAGATAGTGGATAGGATGTGAAGGTATAATGGAGAAATTGAGAAGTCTGAAGTGTGGAAAGGCAGCCCATGAAGCTGGGACCAATTACCCATTTCTAGCAATCTGCATCAAATGCTCTGGTTGACACATCAAATGCTCTGGCAGTCACCCAGTCTGGAGCCGAGACTGTCCTGTTCCTGCTGAGGAATGCGAAATGCAGGAAATGAAAGTGACCAAGCGGATCCCACAAGCAGGGTGCCAAAAATGAATATAAGGCAACAAAACACTTGTCTTTGCCATTCTTAGCTTCCTTGGTGCAGAAATTAAATGGAATGATCACCTAGGCTCGGTTGTGGATCAAGCAGGTGGTAGACTTCAGTCAGTACAGAGACCGGACTTAGCGATCATGATGTCATTATAGCAACTATGATTACTAAAGTTAATAAATCAGTCAAGAAAACTACGAGAGTGGCTCTGCTAGATAGAACAGATAAGCAGTTAATAAGATCTCACTTAGACGGTGAACTGGCATCACTTAGTTCCAGTAAGATTGATGTAGAGGAATGATGGGCAAAGCTTAAGCAGATTGTAAATTGTAGTCTGGAGAGTTATGTGCCTAGTAAGTGGATAAAGAATGGAAAAGATCCACCATGGTTTAATAACGAAATTCGTCTGTTGCTGAGGAAGCAGAGGCTGTTGCTCTCTCGGTTCAAAAGGAGACGCACAAATGACGACAAGCGAAGGTTAGTAGAGATTTGTGCGTTTGTGAAAAGAGCTATACGCGAAGCATACAACAACTACCACCGTCACACCTTACCAAAAGATTTGGCAGAGAACTCGAGAAAATTCTGGTCGCATGTGAAATCGCCCAGTGGGTCTAAGGCTTCCATTCAGTCTCTAGTTGACCAGTCTGTTGTGCACTTGAAGATAACAAAACGTAAGCCAAAGTTTTATATTTCACGTTCAAGAAACCGTTCACACAGGAGAAGCGTTCGAACATACCGTCGTTTGACCATCGGACAGACTACCGCATGGACGACATGCTCGTAAGCGTACCCGGCGTAGAGAAACAACTGAAAGATTTGAAAGCAAATAAGTCACTAGGTCCGGATGGAATCCCAGTGCGATTTATCAAAGAGTGCTCTACGGCATTGGCGCCCTACCTACGTTGCATTTATCGTGAATCTCTCGCCCAGCACAAAGTCCCAAGCGACTGGAAAAAGGCGCCATTGATTCTATTGTATAAGAAGGGCAAAAGAAAATTACAGACCAATATCCCTACCTTCTGTTTACTGCAGAATCCTTAAACATATTCTCAGGCGAATATAATAAACTTTCTTGAGATTGGGAAGATTATGTCCACGAATCAGCATGGTTTTGCAATGCCTCGCTCGTGCGAAACTAAGCTTGCCCTTTTCTCACACGATATACTGAGAACTATGGATGAAGGGCGACAGAGAGATTGCATATTTCTAGATTTCCAGAAAGCACTTCACACAGTGTCCCATCGCGGGCTGTTATCGAAGGTACGAGCACATGGAATAGGTTCACAGATGTGTGAGTGGCTCGAAGACTTCTTAAATAGTAGAACCCAGTATGTTGTCCTCGACGGAGAGTGTTCATTAGGGACATCGTGAGGCGTATCGCAGGGAACTGTGATTGGACTGCTGTTGTTCTCTATATAAATAAATGATTTGGCGGATAGGGAGGGCAGCAATCTTGGTTGTTTGCTGTTGATGCCGAGGTGTACGGTAAGGTGTTGAAGTTGAGTGACTGTAGGAAGATACAAGATGACTTAGACAAAATTTCCACTTGTTGCGATGAATGGCAGCTAGCCCTAAATGTGGAAAAGTTAATGCGAATGAATAGAAAGAACAAACTTGTAATTTTCAGATACAGTATTTCTAGTGTCCCTGCTTGACACTGTCAAGTCGTTTAAATATCTGGACTCAGCGTTTCAAAGCGATATGAGGTGGAAAGAGCGTGTGAGAACTGTGATAGGGAAGACGAATGGTCGACTTCGGTTTATTGGGAGAATTTTAGAAAAGAGTGGTTCACCTGTAAAGGAGACCGCATACAGGACGTTGGTGCGACCTATTCTTGAATACTGCTCGAGTGTTTGGGATCCGTACTAGGTCGGATTGAAGGAAGCCATCTAAGCAATTCATAGGCAGGCTGCTAGATTTGTTACCGGCCGGTTCGAACAACACACAAGTGTTACGGAGATGGTACGGGAACTCAAATGGGAGTCCGCGGAGGGTAGGCGACGTTCTTTTCGAGAAACACTGTTGAGAAAATTCAGAGAAGCGGCATTTGAAGTGACTGCCAAACGATTCTACTGCCACCAACATACACTGCGCGTAAGGGACACGCAGATAAGGTACGAGAAATTAGGGCTCATACGGAGGCATATAAATGGTCGTTTTTCCCTCGCTCTATTTGCGAGCGGAACAGGAAGGGAAATGAAACTTGCTGGCAGATTAAATCTGTATGCCGGATCGAGACTCGAACTCGCGTCCTTTGCCTTTCGTGGGCAAGTGCTCTACCACCTGAGCTACCCAAGCAAGACTCAAGACTCAGGTTCGTAGGAGAGCTTCTGTGAAGTTTGGAAGGTAGGAGACGAGGTACTGGCAGAACTAAAGCTGTGAGGACGGGTCGTGAGTCGTGCTTGGGTTGCTCAGATGGTTGAGCACTTTCCCGCGAAAGGCAAAGGTCCCGAGTTCGAGTCTCGGTCCGGCACACAGTTTTAATCTGCCAGTAAGTTTCATATCAGCGCACACTCCGCTGCAGAGTGAAAATCTCATTCAGAAAGGGAAATGATTAGTAGTGGTACAGGATACCCTCCGCCACGCAGCGTACAGTGGCTTGCAGAGTATCTATGTAGACGTAAATGTAATTGTAGATAATAATGTAGCAAGTAAGTAGGTTTAAATGCTAAGCATGAAGGGAATCGTAAATGGTTAGGATGCCAACTATATTAGTTTTATTTGTCCAAACGCAAAATTAGTAAAATGATTTCTAGAGCCAGTCTATCGTTAATATTCATGACAAGATTTCCGGTCAGTAGTCACTAGTTCCCGCGCGCTGCAAAAGTCACTAAATGCTTCAAACGATCTTAGAATCCACAAGAGATGGCACAAATATGTTTTCCGAGTCAGCTTTAACAATTAATTCCCTCTTCACGCGGAGCTGCACTCTACACACCAGTTCGCATATTGCCACCTCGAAAACTCATAGCCGGCCGCTGTGGTCGAGCAGTTCTAGGCGCTTCAGTCCGAAAGCACGCAGCTGCTACGGTCGCAGGTTCGAATCCTGCCTCGGGCATGGATGTGTGTTATGTCCTTAGGTTAGTTAGGTTTAATTAGTTCTACGTCTAGAGGACTGATGACCTCAGATTTAAGTCCCATAGTGCTTAGAGCCATTTGAACTATTTGAGGAATAAGATGAAAGAGTCTTAGAAAAACTAGTATCTGTGTTTCCACATCATCCAGCTTTTTGAAATTCTCTATAGTTTTTGTTGCAAAATTTTTCATTTCACATGTATACACTTGTACGCACTTTAGTTACAAAGGTATTGGGTCTGGAACATTCCTGTGTCCTCTCTGGTTATACTCTAATGCACTAGTGTTTATGACGTTTCATAACATCCATAGCATGCTGCCATGCTTGGATATGTGTATTGTGTGACTAACTTATGTTGCGTTTCCATTGTCCCATCCAGTCCAGACCCATAACGAATATGAGTCTAGCCATGCTTACGGTCGTACCCTTCAATCCCTTATTTCTTGTTCTGTTATCTGTGTTAAAGGACTATTCAACTAACTAAATACCATGAGACGTTAAGACTGAATTACTATATTTCTGTGAAGGCTATACATCTTTTCGTGATGCCCAGTGCTATTCCAAATTACATCCACTTTCTCCAATGACGTGATTTGCATATTAACATTTTAGAACAGGATGGAAATTTATTTGTAATAATCAACCTGTAACCTTTCCCTTCCTAACAGCCTACTCTATTGCGATATAACTGACCGTGATCGCATATGCCTAGTGAAATTTTAAGTGAATGAGGCTATCTTTACCGAAGGAAAATAACTCCGGTTAGTTAAAGGAAAGTGTAGGCTACAACAGACTCTCCTGAAGGAAGTACCTATTCCAAATATAAGCTAAATTTAGATGATAATTTTCAATGGATGGAATATAGTGCAATCGCTCACGAACCGCACAGCGGGAAAAAGGGTACCACGTAATATTTACTACAAAAATCACTAACATAAAGAAAGCTAAAAAAGGAATAATTGAACGGTCGCCAGCCCTCTAGGGCAATGAATCTCCAGGGATGTTGAGAAAGGTAACGGCAAAGAAATTGAAGCAAATAATCACTGACGTGGCAGCAGAGGGTTTTCACTCTTTTCCACAGCACAACAGTTCACGAGAAAATACATGGATCAGAAAGCACTGAAGTTTGCAGTTACTCATTCTGAAATACTAAATTTTGAAAGTAACGTTAAATGAAATTACTGGTTAAATAAATGAGTGGCTTAACTTGAACTTTGTTACATAAAAAAATAACTTTCAGTAACCTCAGTGTAACGTAATGCAAAATTTCGGAAACGGCAAGCAATTTACTATTGATTACTGAAAGACTGAATTGAATTTACTTTAAACAAACTATCAATTGATTTTATTTTTAAAATAACAACAATACGATCCATACCAAGCCAACAGAAGTCACTTGCCAAGCTAAATAGTGAATAAATGAAATCGCACACTCTTAATTTGTGCTGCATCTTTGGTTATTAGTTTTCCCAGTGAAATTTTACTTTAATTTAAGTAGCCTCTGTTTACAATAGAAGAACGAACAGTCACTGAAGCAGAAAATGTAGACTGAAACTAGTCAGTACCAAACACAACAAACTGGCAGTAAATATTTAATCAGTTTTCATGTTATTACGACATTCGGTGAGTGCATGGAAAGGAAAGGGACCCTGCTTGGTAATAATGTCTGAGCTCAATGACAACACAGGTGGCCTACAAGTTTTAACTACTGCGAAATACCCTCAGACTTCAAGAAGAATATAATAATTCCAATCCCAAAGAAAGCAGGTGTTGACAGATGTGAAAACTACAGAACTATCAGTTTAATAAGTCAAAGCTGCAAAATACTAACGCGAATTCTTTACAGACGAATGAAAAAAAAACTGTAGAAGTCGACCTCGGGGAAGATCAGTTTGGATTCCGTAGAAATGCTGGAACACGTGAGGCCATACTGACCTTACGACTTATCTTAGAATAAAGATTAAGGAAAGGCAAACCTACGTTTCTAGCATTTGTAAAGCTTTTGACAATGTTGACTGGAATACTCTCTTTCAAATTCTAAAGGTGGCAGGGGTAATACATGGAGCGAAAGGCTATTTACAATTTGTACAGAAACCAGATGGCAGTTATAAGAGTCGAGGGGCATGAAAGGGAAGCAGTGGTTGGGAAGGGAGTGAGACAGGGTTGTAGTCTCTCCCCGATGTTATTCAATCTGTATATTGAGCAAGCAGTAAAGAAAAGAAAGAAAAATTCGGAGTAGGTATTAAAATCCATGGAGAAGAAATAAAAACTTTGAGGTTCGCCGATGACATTGTAATTCTGTCAGAGACAGTAAAGGACTTGGAAGAGCAGTTGAACGGAATGGACAGTGTCTTGGAAGGAGGATATAAGATGAACATCAACAAAAGCAAAACGAGGATAATGGAATGTAGTCGAGTTAACTCGGGTGATGCTGAGGGAATTAGATTAGGAAATGAGTAGTAAAGGAGTTTTGCTATTTGGGGAGCAAAATAACTGATGATGGTCGAAGTAGAGAGGATATAAAATGTAGACTGGCAATGGCAAGGAAAGCGTTTCTCAAGAAGAGAAATTTGTTAACATCGAGTATAGATTTAAGTGTCAGGAAGTCGTTTCTGAAAGTATTTGTATGGAGTGTAGCCATGTATGGAAGTGAAACATGGACGGTAAATAGTTTGGACAAGAAGAGAATAGAAGCTCTTGAAATGTGGTGCTATAGAAGAATGCTGAAGATTAGATGGGTAGATCACGTAACTAATGAGGAGGTATTGAATAGAATAGGGGAGAAGAGGAGTTTGTGGCACAACTTGACAAGAAGAAGGGACCGGTTGGGAGGGCATGTTCTGAGGCATCAGGGTATCACCAATTTAGCATTGGAGGGCAGCGTGGAGGGTAAAAATCGTAGAGGGAGACCAAGAGATGAATACACTAAGCAGATTCAGAAGGATGTAGTTTGTAGTAAGTACTGGGAGATGAAGCTTGCGTAGCATGGAGAGCTGCATCAAACCAGTCTCTGGACTGAAGACCACAAAAACAACAACAAGTTTTTATTCAAGTTATTCATACTTTGTGAAATAAATTTTGCTGGGTAAGGCTCTACATTACTATGATTATCAGTTAGCAGTCTTACGAAGCTGTAGCTGTGCGGACGACGAAGAATGTAGCCACCGACAATGCTGAGCTGCCGTTGTTGTTGCTGATGCTCGCTGAGAAGAACCCCGAGTCATCTCCAGAGCCACGGATAATTATGGAACAGGCAATAGTTGGAACTGAAGCTTCCTCCGCCTGCCCGCTCCAACCATGCTCTCTATACTCGCAGGTTAACGAATCAGGCGCGTCTTCACTGGCGCGAGCAAAGCTGCACTGCGTCGGCGGGAGCGGCCAACAAACACTTCGGCACTCTTTCATATCTTAAGTTGCTCTGCCTGCTCTCTGCTCGCAACGCGAAAGGAACTCTCCACACCCGAAGATGAACAACGGCACAGCTACTACCATTTCGTCGTGGCTATTGATACATTTCAATAAAGTTCCCTTGGCTATTACCCCGGAATTTACAATATTTTCATTATAATGACAATCAGTTATATACAGTCAACATTAAATTTACTAGTGCATCGATTACGTATTAAATATAGTTAGTACAGCTTACGGCTTGAGAATCAGAAGTACAATGCATGTTATGAATGAATATCAAACGGCGAAAATTTTGGATGGTGCAGAAGGTATTTTATCTCCATTTTGGGTGTTACAACTGGTCCAACTTTTCCATCAATTAGCACTAACTAAAATTTGTAATTAGTATTTTCTGATGAACTGAGTGATAGTAAAATTATTTTTAACAAGTTATCGGTGCAAGTAACGTCATCAGCACGGCTGGAGCTGTATATTAATAAACAGTAAACATAAGTAATAAAAGATTCGCTTCTTGGCTCCCTGCGTTTTAGGTGATTCCGCACAGTCTCTCTCTCTCTCTCTATCTATCTGCGCCAGTGCGATACGGCTCTTGGTCGCCCGGCCGTCTGACGCTTAGTTCGATTCTGCCTTGTTATACTACTTACTTGCTAGCATACCGCAACAAAATCTTCCTATACTGTGCGCTAAAACATAGCAATAGAAATGTAATAAACGTGGGCAGCGGTGTGGCATAAACGTCACAACATGATGGCAGCACTACAGTCAATTTACTATATAGTAAAAACACAGGGTGTACGGAAAGCCCACCCACAAGTAATGATAGCTTCGCAAAAGTTACAGTCACCATTCCAAGCAGAAAAGAGGTGCGATCAGAACATTGCTGGATCGGGATAAAGGAATTTGTGAGCTTCAGTATTTGACGGAGAGCTCGATCATTTACGAATTACTTTCAGAAGGAATGGCTAGTCTGGGGAAAAGATTAACAGACCACTGCATCCGAAAACATCTCGAGCTTCTGCTAAGGAGAACTGATTAAAAGGAAAGTTTTCCTTCCATTCGTAAAAAAACAGTCACAGATTGTACCAATAGAATACTAATGAGACACGGAATTTACACAGTGTTTAAATCAACAAAAATGTGTCTATTTTAACACTGCAAAAAGGACATAGGCCGAAGCTTCCCACAGTAGGGACATTCAAAATCCTTTACAGCTATTCATCTGGCCAAGTGTGCATAGGAATGATCAAAAGAAGCAGTAACACCCGGCTTAAAGAACACAACATAACGCGCTTAAATTGGAGGTACGGTTGTGCACTGGCACCACGGAATCGCCGAGTTTGTTTATCCCATACTACGGTTTGATTAAGATCCAGTCATTACTGTATTAAGATCAACAGAGAGGCCACAGAAACAAGAAAAAGGATTTAAAAGAATAAAAGGACGGTAAAACTCGAGAAGTAGTGGGCCTCAGTGGTAAATAAAGCAAATAGCGTTAACTCTTCCACACCAGAAGATCCCTAACACACTTCGGCTCGACTCCGCGATATTAGGCAAAGGTCTGGTGTTGACTTCACTACCAGACCGTTGTGTAGGAACGTATAAACAGTTCTGCATGCTGAGTTTGAGAATGTAACTGCTCTCTGAGTCGTTATAGCCTCTGATCATGTCTCCAATATTATGCTTCTTCTGTCATGTATTAGGCCTTGCTCGGTCTGTTGCACCTGTATTTGGTCCTTCCATATTATTACCTGTCATCCAACACATATTTTATCTTACAGAATGTGTTGCCAAAAATGGAGTGGTAATGTTGCCTCTTCCATTCGTAACAGATATCTGTTTTGCACAATTTCTTCAGCCTATGCATTTATGTCAAATACATTCATTCCTTTCTGATATCCAATTTCTCTTATAATCTAACTTGGTGTATCCTGCTATGTTCCTGAGGAAATTAATTTCATTCCCTGTTATCTTATTTTAATGTTTTCCCTTCATTACCCAAGATTGAATCGTAT
Organism: Schistocerca americana; assembly: GCF_021461395.2. Taxonomy (NCBI): domain Eukaryota; kingdom Metazoa; phylum Arthropoda; class Insecta; order Orthoptera; family Acrididae; genus Schistocerca; species Schistocerca americana. The sequence goes on from NC_060123.1 coordinate 184,698,521, forward strand.
ACAGAAATACTGGTACCGACATAGCTTTATAAAAATTAAGATAATTTTCTGATTTTGCTTTATTTTGAAGATGTCTTCCAATGGAAACGTTTGGGTTGTTAATTTCTTAATTTTGTCGTTTTGATCTAGGTCTCCTCCGCACGTTAAAATGGTCCCTTAAAATTAAAAACTACCTTCTTGCTCTGTAATCTTGTTTTCTATTTTTATTTTTGTACTTACTGGCTTTTTCCCACTGAACACGATTGTATTTGTTTTTTGTATTGATATTGACATGTTATATATCTGACATATCTTGTGTACAAACAATCCTGTTAGAAGAACATCCGCGACTGAGCATTATAGCAGAGGTTGAAAATACCGGTTTAGTTGTAAATTACTTTATTTTCACACGACCGCTTTATGACTGTTATAAGCCCATCCTCAGGTGTCGTAGATGACCTGAGGATAGGCTTATAACAGTCCTAAACCTGTCGTATGAAAATAAAATAATTTACAACTGAATCGGTATTTTCAACCTCTGCTGTATCTTGTGTAGTTCATTGACAGCCCATCATCACTGTCCGATATCAGAACTCGATCATATATAGTGTTGTTCGTTGAAGTTGTATGTGTAATTCTGTAGTTACATTTTCCTTTGCCATATAATTTAGTTAGTGTATACATAAGAGCAATGGCGAAAGGTTGCAGCCTTGTCGAGCTCCTAAGTTAGTATCCTCTGTTCTTTTTTCTTTATCCCCAGTTATTTGGATTAATGTATTGTTAAAGAGCTTCTGAATTACACTCCAAGGAAAAAAAACTACGCACCACGAAGGAATTATTCAAATAGGACGGAAACTGGTGGAAGTGTTGTACATGTACAGACAAATAAATTGTTACAGTTTCAGAAAAATTGGATAAGTTATTCAACAGAACGATCTTCAGAAATTGAGCAAGTCAATAACACATTGGTCCACCGCTGGCCTTTATGCAAGCAGTTATTCAGCTTGGCATTGAATGACAGAGTTGTTGAGGGATATCGTGCCAGAGTCTGTCCAATCGAAGGCTCCGATCATTAAAATATCGACCACGTTGGAGGGCATTGCCCATAATGCTCCAAAAATTCTCAGTTGGGGAGAGATCAGGCGACCTTGATGCCCAAGGTCATGTTTGACAAGCACCAAGACAACCAGCGGAAACTCTCGCTGTGTAAGGACGGGCATTATCTTGTTAAAATGCAAGCCCAGGATGGCTGGAATGGCAACAAAACGGGACGCAGAATATTGTCGACATACCGCTATACTGTGAGGGTGTGGTGGATGACAACGAAAGGGGTCCTACTATGGCATGAAGTGGCATCCCTGACCAATACTCCTGATAGTCGGGCGGTATGGCGGGCGACAGTCAGGGTGGCATCCCATAGATGTCTCCAGACACGTCTTTGAGCAGAGAGAGGTGTCGTAGTGGTTAGCACACTGGACTCGCATTCGGGAGGACGACTGTTCAAACCTGCATCCGGCCAACCTGATTAAGATTTCACGTGATTTCCCTTAATATCTTCATGCGAATGCTGGGATGGTTCCTTTGAAAGGGCATGGTCGACTTCCTTCCCAAATCCGATGGGACCGATGATCTCGCTGTTTGGTCCCTTTCCCAAATACACCAACCAGCCAACACGTCTTCGAACTGGAATCTCGCTGGATAAGCTGAAATTGTCTTCAGTGATGAGTCCTGCTTCGAACAGAGCCCAAATGAGCAGCCAAGACGTGTCTGGAGGCGTCCTGGACAGCTGCATTGTACCACCCTGTCGCCCAACATATGACCTGACTATCAGGACTGATAGTCTGGGGAGCCATTTCTTTTCATAACAGGACCCCTTGGATGCCATCCTCAGCATCCTTGCAACTTAGAGGTACGTCTATGATTTTCTGCGGTGTGTTTTGTTATCTTTCATGGCAAACGACTCTACGCTTACATTTCAGGAAGGCAATGTGTCGTACAGAACAAGAGCAGTGGTGAAAGGTTGCAACCATGTAACTCCTTAATTAATAAGATCCATTTGATGTCAAAAATGGTTCAAATGGCTCTGAGCATTATGGGACATAACATCTGAGGTCATCAGTCCCCTAGAACTTAGAACTACTTAAACCTAACTAACCTAAGGACATCACACACATCCATTCCCGAGGCAGGATTCGAACCTGCGACCGCAGCAGCAGCGTGGTTCCGGACTGTAGCGCCTAGAACCGCACGGCCACAGCGGCCGGCAGTTTCCCTGTAATTTGTTGTAGTATTAGATTGATGCAGACGTTCACATCGTTTTTGTTTTGCATGCTGATATTATGGTTGCTATGGGATTATTTATCAAATGTCATTTTTATTTGTAGTTCACTGTTGCTCTCTGAGTTTACATATTGTCATTATGTCATTTGGAGCCTGTGAGTGAAGTTGTGGAAGCTAGAAAATTGAGTGCCAAATGGAGAAATAAGAACATTTCCGACATGTTCTTCTGTTTGAATTCAATAGAAGGGTGACAGCAGTGGAGGCAGCCAGAAATATTTACTCCGTATACGGGAATAATGCCACTGGACAGAGTACGGCAACAAAATGGTTTCCTCATTTGAAGGAGGATCGTTTTGACATTAGTGACTCCCTGCGTTCATGAAGACCTTCTGTATTTGATGAAGATCGTTTAAACGCATTAATGCCCAACGATCCACATCAGTGTACTCAAGAACTAGCAAATATGATTAACTGTTTTCCTTCCCCCATCGCGCGACATTTGAATGAAATGGGGAAGGTTGTGTATGGCTGTGAGCTAAATTCACAAAAATCAGCGTGTGGCAATATCTGCATCGTTATCTAGCTCGTTATCAATTGGCTCACGAACAACACCTACTATTCCTATCATGTATCGGTACTGGTGACGAGAAATAGTGTCTGTATGCTAACACGAGGTTCAAATGGTTCAAATGGCTCTGAGTACTATGGGACTTAACATCTGTGGTCATCAGTCCCCTAGAACTTAGAACTACTTAAACCTAACTAACCTAAGAACATCACACACATCCATTCCCGAGGCAGGATTCGAACCTGCTACCGTAACGGTCACGCGGTTCCAGACTGAAGCGCGTAGAACAGCACGGCCACACCGGCCGGCTCTAACACGAGGAAAATAAAGGAATGGTTGAGCCCAAACAAAGCTGCAACTCCCTGTACAAAGACCTGCTCACATCCACAAAAGACTTTTAGCCGCGGGGTAGCCGCGCGGTCTCAGGCGTCTTGTCACGGTCCGCGCGGCTCCCCCCCCCCCCTCCCCCCCCCCCCCCCGGTCGGAGGTTCGAGTCCTCCCTCGAGCATGGCTGTGAATGTTGTCCATAGCGTAATTTAGTTTACGTTAGATTAAGTATTGTGTAAGCTTAGGGACCGATGACCTACGCACTTTGGTCCCATAAGATTAAATTTTTTTAAAATTGTTTTATCCGTATGGTTTACATGCAGTGTAAAAATACAGATATGTAACATTAATATTTGTATGCAAAAAGAGTACAGAAAGACAAAATTACATATAAAAGTACTTAAATGTCAATATCTAAGTTCTTCATACATGTAAGACATTTATCATCAGCTTGCATGAGGTTGCTACAACTACCCTGACAGGAACGCAAGGGGCATTCGTCTCTAATGTGCTTGATAGCTGGTTCGGAGCCGCGCAGTAAAATACCAGAGACCCTGTAGCATTCCATTTGTAAAGTGAGTCTGTGCATCGGCCATGCCCAGTCCGAGCTCTGCTCTGTTTGACCCACAGTTTCGTGTCGAGTTCTGTGCCAGCAGTATCACAGTTATACTTTCGGAACCACTCACGCTCTTCAGGATTTTCAATAAGTTGACAGCTCTGATCCCACAGGTCTCTCACCTCGATATTACTGGCATCTAGCTGTTCTGCTTGCCATACCGGTTGGTTTCTTGAACGTAGTCTATTTTGTCGTCGACTTGGTATGCCTTACTGTATGGGTAATTTCATGTTTTCCCGTAACTTGCGGTATTTCCTAAGCAAGGCCTCGCTTCTACGAATTGCGGGTGAGTAGGTGTTGCTCAGCATAGGAAGCCAATAAATGGGTCTTGGCCAGATTGTCCCAGTTATTAACCGCAAAGTGCGGTTCAACTGGACGTCGATGAGTTGGTGTGGCCGCTGTTTGGCTACACAGGAGTACAATTCTCTGCACGGATGGTCCTTCTTTACTGTTTATGGTCTTCTGTTAGGCTGCGAGGAACCTAACGGGCCCAAACCTTTGAGTATCCCAAACGGTGGACGAATGTATCAGTTCTACCAACAGTGACGTTCAGTTGTGCAGCGAGGTGTTTGATTGTGATCTATCGATCACCTCCAATGAATGTGTCCTCAAGTTCCAACATTGCAGGAGTTACAGATGTGTACGGCCGACCACACGTTTGCGTAGCCTTGTTATGACAGACGAGCAACGACTCACAGTGGTTCTATTGACTGACAGGTTCCCGTAGGCATTCTGCGAGCGCCTGTGAATATCTGCGATGCTCTGTTTTTCCGCCAAAAGAAACTCAATGACAGCCCTCTGCTTGGAATGCACTTCCGTTGCAGACGCCATTTTGAAGTGGGAATATTCCACCGTCTCCAGCAACAAATTCCGCATTTATTCAACCAAAATAGGTCGAGAAAATAAGTGTTGAATTACTTATTGAACACCCTTCGTACATACGTGGACCAGTTATTTGCTCTGTATGCAGATAATAATCAATTTTAGTTCATCTTGGTGCCGAAAACCTTGGCCTACTCCTTTTTCATGTTACCTAGACGGGAACCATTTCCTATTGACACTATATATCCAAGTGTCGTAATTTTATTTGACTACAGAGTCTTTTTTGCTCGAATAGCGCTCATTAACTTTTGTGTAGTAGTAAATTTCTTAAGTGGTCAGTCATGTCTGGAATACTCCATGTAAATTCTCATGAGTGAGTAGTTATAGTTTTGCAATGGTGTGGATCCAAAGAAAAGCACTAATTAATTTTCTTAAAACCCATTCTTGCCAAAATCTAAGGTCAGTAGTAAAAGTAACGGAATAAAACAGTGATCGTAGTAAATACACTCACGCTCATAAATGAAGGATTATGCTGATGCATGGTGAAACAACGGTCTGGTGGGCGGTTTGCGGGTTTAAATCACCTGGGGGTATGACCATGCGGTGCATTTGACCTGCGGTCGTCGCACGGTGGCGCTGGCAGCAGTCCACATATGCAGAGGTGTGTTGGTGCATGAAAGAGTACGGTGCAGCGAGTAAGTGTGCAGACGTTTTCAAACGTGCTAATGGTGACTGTGTGTTGAAAATGGCTCAAAGAACACATATTGATGACGGTATGAGGGGTAGAATACTAGGGCGACTGGAGGCTGGTCAAACACACCAGGTCGTAGCACAGGCCTTCCGTGTGCCACAAAGTGTGATCTCAAGATTATGGAAACGATTACAGCAGGCAGGAAACGTGTCCAGGCGCTACAGTACGGGACGTCCACAGTGTACAACACCACAAGACGACCGATATCTCACCATCAGTGCCCGCAGGCGGCCACGGAGTACTGCAGGTAGCCTTGCTCGGGACCTCACCGCAGCCACTGGAACAGTTGTCTCCAGACACACAGTCTACAGACTACTGAACAGACATGGTTTATTCACCCGGAGAACTGCAGCGTGCATTCCACTACCCCTAGTCACAGGAGAGCCCGTAAAGCCTGGTGTCAAGAACACAGTACAAGGTCTTTGGAACAGTGGTCCCAGGTTATGTTCACGCACGAGTCTAGGTATAGTCTGAACAGTGATTCTCGCCGGGTATTCATATGGCGTGAAGCAGTGAAGCAGGAACCGGATACCAACCACTTAATGTTCTTGAAAGGGACCTGTGTGGAGGTCGAGGTCGTGGTTTGATGGTGTGGGGTGGGATTATCATTGGTGCACGTACACCCCTGCATGTCTTTGACAGAGGAACTGCAACAGGTCAGGTGTATCGGGACGTCGTTTTGCACCAGAATGTCAACCTTTTCAGGGGTGCAGTGGGTCCCACCTTCCTCATGATGGATGATAATGCACGGCCCCACCGAGCTGCCATCGTGGAGGAATACCTTGAAACAGAAGATATCAGCCGAATGGAGTGGCTTGCCTGTTCTTTAGACCTAAACCGCGTCGAGCACGTCAGGGATGAACCGGTCTACGTATCGCTGCTCGTCTTCAAACCCCTACGACACTTCAGGAGCTCCGACAGGCACTGGGGCAAGAATGGGAGGCTATACTCTAGCAGCTGCTCGACCACCTGCAGCTGCTCGGCCTGTGTACGTGTGGATGGTGATCATATCCCATACTGATGTCGGGGTACATGCGCAGGAAACAATGGTGTTTTCTAGCACATGTATTTCGAGACGGTTTTCTCAACTTATCACCAATACCGTGGACGTACAGATCTGTGTCGTGTGTGTTCCCTATGTGCCTATGCCATTAGCACCAGTTTTATGTAGAGCCATGTTGTGTGGCACCACATCCTGCAATTATCCTTAATTTATGAGCATGAGTGTAGTTATTGGCCATTGCAGTTTAAGGACCAACATAATGAATACCTTCTGCACAATAAAAGTATTTATATTCTTGTATTTATGTTTAAGAGCTTTTCCTCATTTTGTCAAACAAAAAGTGTTCGGTTCTGAGCTCAGTCAAATGAAAGGACAGTTGCTGGTTCCCCTAGCTGAAGGTGGAGCCTGTATAATAACTGCTATTACAGTAAAATTGCAAACGAAGTAGCTGCATCTGTCTGAATAACATTTGTGTTCTTTAAAAGTTAACTGGCTATAACTGTTCAGACCATAACAGATTCAGGGCCCTGTGCTTCATTTATGATTTTCTTAATGCAAAGAAGTAAACGCTGCCTTAGAGAATAAATAGTAATCAGATCAGTTAATTTAACCATTTAAAGATCATTGCTGTGTCAATGTTTTTAAATAACCAAAGGGTAAAAAGCTCCTTGTCTCCATATTAATTGTGTTCCGTCCTCAGTAATTGAATTCTTGTAATGAATATTAGCTTTGTTATTTGAATAAAGACAGTGGGTTTTACTGGGAGCTAATTTAATGCTTAAACAGTCTAAGAATCCGTCTGTGTTGCTCATGGTAAATTACTGTTCCAGGAACTGCTAGTCTCTGTTACTCTTTTGTGTCTTATTTGTAAAACAGAGTTTAGTAACAAGTGAAGCCGTACACACTAGTTAATTTTCTTAGCGAAAAGTGTAAGTTCTACGTATCAGTTTGCCTAATTAGCTATAGTTTACGTTACAACCGCTAGAAACCTGGTTCAATTTCCATTAGTTCAGCTCCTTCACCGTATCAAAAACAATCTTTTGAATGGTGAACTGTACACTGATACCTTAACCATTAGCACACATTCACGGTCAAAGCTAAATTGCATAGAAAGAAGAAACATTATCAGTGAACTGCTATAATTGTAACAGTAGCTGGTAGTGTTAAAAGTTGTTCAATCATCTATAGAGGTTTTGCTGAGACATTTTCAAAGATATGTTTTCATTAAACTGAGTAATATTATCTTGCAAAAATTCTATTTCTGTGAACTACTAGCTTAGAGAGCCAGTTGAGGTCAAAAGGTAATCCATCATTATTTTCGTCGCGTTATTTACTAAAATCCCACCGTATAAATGCGATATACCTATCGCATACCGGCATGTGGTTTTAGTTCGTTTTTTACCCACTATTTTAAAATCACATTTGTGGATGCTTGAAATGTGTACTTGGAGAGAAAGCTTCATGCCATCCTAGTCCGGCAGGTGGGTCCTGGTACAGTCTCAGCTCTCCTTTGTCATTGGAAGGCAGCCTGTGGATCTCATTAGGTCTAGCACGCCTCCCTGCGGTGTTGACCAACTTTCACAGAAGCCATCCTGCGGTCCGCTGTGACGCCGCTGTGTGAACACAGCCGGCGTCGCTCCATGTTCTGGACAGTGAACACTGCACACACGTTGCCACCCTCTGGAGATAATCAGCATGACACGTTTGCTTTTGCGTCCTACTTCAAAGTCCCAGACACCGGGGTGCTGATCGCCTAGTGTGGAAGCGTCGATTGAGTTTCACTCCAAATATTTGGTTTATCCAATGAGACTGTTCCGACGCACCTACCATACATCACACACGGACCCACCAGTCAAAGTCACTCTGCTTCAGTCCAGCCACGTGATTGGTAAAATGTGGATCTCGTATTCAGTAAGTGGGATGTTTGCTGTTCTTACCGCGGTTCTTCGTAAGTTTGTTACATTTCCCGAGTGTCACATTGGCAATAACTTGGAATCGTCCCCTCCACATTGAATTTGGGAGAGGTGGGAAGTGGGATAGGAGGAAGGATCTTTTTGGGCATTGGGGGTCGAATGGTCGAGCAGTGAGGAGTGATCCGGGGATGGAGCTTCGGAGGAGACGGGAACCGACGCCCATCTGGCACACTTTGCTGATCTTTCGCAGATGTAAGTTCTCGCTATCGCAATTTTAGGATCTTGTAATGGAAGTCAAATCTAATTTTTTACCAAAATTTATTTACTTTAAATTGCCACAGAGGGTAATCAGAAGTTATCATGATTAACTGAATTATGATTTAGATTGACAAAAAGTGACACTATCGCCATAAGAGATAAAAAATGAAAGGAAGACTGCATTAAGAATGAAGAACCAAGATATCTTTATCTATGAAGCTCGCGGATATGCGTTTATCGAACCACAATCAAATAAAAATTAAATCAGAAACACGGGATACATACCAAAAACATAAGAGAAGTGAGGTGATCAAATTACAGATCATGCTATCGCATGTTTATGTAAAGTAGGAGCAATTTTCATGGTGAAAATACTTTTGATTTTTCACGCATTTTGAGTCTATACAATATTCAATACAGTTCTTGGCGTCCTAAGTTTCTCACTTCCATATTTTTCTCAAAGGTAAGAGTTTGAGTAACAGTAGCTAAAATATTGCTAATGGTATTTACATAATTCATTCTAAACAGGAATATAGCACGTCATTTGTTCACTAGTTCAAACTTTCAATCCGATTCACAACAAAACAACAATACTAGCACCACACACTCGCAAGAAAAGTTCCAGAAGACAGTATCATTTTGCAGAATGACCTGCAGAGAAATAATAAATGGTGCTGTCTCGGGCAGTTGACTCCGACGCAAATAAATATAACATATTGCACATATATATGAAAAGGAAGTCACTACTGCACAACTACGCTATTGATAAGAAGGTGCTGGAAACTGTATCTACCGTAAAATATCTAGGAGTAACTATACATAGCAACCTTAACTGAAATGACCACACAAAACAAATAATAGGAAAAGCAGATGCCAGACTGAAATTCATTGGAAGAATTTAAGGGAATATAAACTGAAGTGCCAAAGAAACTGAACAAAACTCAAGAATCGATCAACAAGCGCCTTCGTTGGTGGATGAGCTACGGTGAAGAGCCAATGAAACTGGTACACCTGCCTAATAACGTGTAGGGCCCCACGAGCTCGCAGAAGTGCCTCAACGCGACTTGGCAAGGACTCGACTAGTGCTGCAGGGAACTGACACCATGAATCCTGCAGGGCTGTCCATGAATCCGAAAGAGTACGAGGGGGTGGAGATCTCTTCCGAACAGCACATTGCAAGGCATCCCCGATATGCTCAATAATGTTCATGTCTGGGGAGTTTGGTAGCCATCGGAAGTGTTTAAATTCTAAAGAGTGTCCATGCAGCCACTCTGTAGCAATTATCGACGTGTGGGGTATCGCATTGTTCTGCTGGAATTGCCCAAGTCCGTCGGAATGCACAATGGACATGAATGGATGCAGGTGTTCAAACAGGATGCTTACGTACCTGTCACCTGACAGAGTCGCATCTAGACGTATCAGGGGTCCCATATCACACCAGCTTTACGTGCCCCACATCATTACAGAGCCTACACCAGCTTGAACAGTCCCCTGCTGACATGAGGGGTCCATGGTTTCTTGAGGTTGTCGCCATACCCGTAACGTCCGTTCTCTCGATACAATTTGAAACGAGACTCGTCCGACGAGGCAACATGGTTCCAGTTATCAACAGTCCAATGTCGTTGTTGTCGGGTCCAGGCGAGGCGTAAAACTTTGTGCCGTAGAGTCATCAAGAACACGAGTGGGCGTTCGGCTCGAAAAGTCCCTACCGATGATATTCCATTCAATGGTTCGTACGATGACATGCTGATGGCCCAGCATTGAAATCTGCAGTAATTTGCGGAAGGGTAGCACTTCTGTCACGTTGAACGATTCTCTTCAGTCGTTGTCTTATACAGGCATTTCTGACCGCAGCGCCGTATTCTGGCTTTTTACATATCTCTGTATATGAATGCGCATGCCTATGCGTTTCTTTTGGAGCTTCAATGTAAAAACATTGCGCAGTCGCTTAAATGCGCTGTTGGTATACGAAAATTAAACGAGTCGATTTGTGATTTGTACATATTGCAAGCTTTCCCGTAACTGGGAGTACGCCGCCGCAGTGTCTTCAAGGAATACCCGTCACTGGTCACTGTCCACAGCACCGGTACGTCACGTATTTACCCCTAAAGGATAACCTATTATTATGCAGGATCCTGGCCGCGGTAGCGCCGATGTCAGGCGGTGATTCTACAAACTTTTGAAATTGCTCTCGTCCTATGTGGCGCTGGTATCGGGCGCTGCAAGTGGTCGCTAACCAACTGCCAATGAGCAGAAACAACCAACCGCCTCTAACTGTGCTGCAGGAGCCGTGGAGAACCAGTTCTCACCTGCCACAAATCTTGAGAGTTGCCACGCTGTGATTACGGGGTTATAGATTGAAATTCGGACTTGCTTTAATAACCGTTGACGCTCTTGCTTGTTACAGTGTGTTCTCGACTGAACAGTGTCATTCGCCAAGCAGGGCTCGATTACTGTGCCTGTATCGAGTACAATAGAGTTAGACTTGGTCAACGTACTTGAACACGCAGCAGGTGGAAGAGGCAGTTTCGGGGGAGGGGTGGGTGGGTCAGAGGGACTGGTATAGATCGTGCCCTCCTCCACTCAGCACATAGTGACAGATACAGATGAAGATGCAGCTAATTGGACAGAGCAGCCCATACCACACATGTACATTGTCCATGGCATGTCACAGGACACGGATTGGCAATGGGCGCGACACAGTAACACCAGTCTTCTCTGCTAAAATAGACTCACGTGCTGAATCGTCTTTGTGCCTCGTCTTCATTTCTGCGCAGTAAGGACACGCTATTGCCGCAACGAATCTTTTGGGGATACTTTTGCAGATGACCTTCCCTTATTGGTCACAATTGAAGATGACGTACAGATGACGTTCCACTATGAAAGACATCTGCTTCAGAATGCGCGTCTTTCATGATTGCACCATGTGTACGTTAAGTCACTTTGCCAATTCAAAGATCGAAGTGACCAAGTAAAGCACCTTCGCCAAAATTATGTTGTGTCCCATCAGGAAGGTGCGTGGGTTTCCGAGGCAGAAATCAAAAGAATAAAAGAATGAGAGAACAGAATCACTCGTCGAGAACTTTATCCTAGTTCTTATCCAGTGCCGAGACAAGACAAACACCTGAACAGCTCACAGTTCCCGCCTGGCTAATAGTTTACAAAATTCACCTATTTCTACGTACGTACTGCGCAAGCCAGTGTATGGGGCATGCGGAGGTTACCCTACACTGCTAGTCGTTTGCTTTCCTGTTCCTCTCGCAAACAGAGTTAGCGAGATACAACTATCTATACGCCTCTGAACGAGGCCTAATCTCTCTACTCTTCTCTTTATCGTCCTTACGCGAAATGTACGTTGGTGGCAGTACAATCATTCTGCAGTCAGCCTCAAATAACGATTTTCTAAATTTTCACAATGACAGTCCTCGAAAAGAACGTCGCCTTCCCTTCAGTTTTGCCCCTTTGAGTTCCCAAAGCATCTCCATAATACTTGCGCACCTCTAAACTCCTTCGATGCCTTCCTTTAATCCGACCTCTTGCGAACCCAAATACTGGAACAGTACTCAACAACAGGTCGCACTAGTGTCGTAAATGCTATCTCCTTTAAAGATGACACCGAAGTCCATCATTCGCCTTCCCTACTACGAGCCTTGCATGCTCATTCCATTTCATTTCTCTTTGCAATGTTACGTCCAGATATTTAAATGACGTAACAGTAGTAGGGAGTTGGGGGTCACGAGCACAATTTTTATACCAAATTGACATGCATATTAATTGATCAATTAACTACCCCCGCCCACGCTCCTGGCCACCCCGGCCCCTGGCCACCCGAAACCCAACCACGCCCACCCCCACCCCCCTGGATGACGTCACGTGTTTTTCTCAGCCTGCAGATGTGCCCAGGCCCCTCCCCCCACTCCAGCCTCCCCCTCCACCAACTAACCCTATTGACAGGAATTTCGAATTTTGGCGGGAATTTTTTTGTCCCAGGGCCGTGCTGGCATCCCACCCCCCACGTGGGAATTGGCGGTAAATTAAAAATGGCGATGCCGTTTCTGGGACCCGAACCTTGGTCCTCCTTGATGGATAGGCAAAGAGCATCCCTCTAACACAATTATACCACCAGAGGCGCTCGGAATTGAATGGACAATTAAAAATGGTGGGACCGTTTCTGGGATTCGAACCCTGATTCTACTGGATGGAAAGCGGAAGTGCACCACCCAACACATGGAAACTGTCCAGATGCAGGAGAGGAATGTTAGGTTAGTGTAGTTATTTCGGACACGAAACTGATGCAAAGATCAGTCCTAATTACGTAATTAATCAGAAGGGTTGGGCCAAATTGTACAAGCACTTGAATAGCGCTACACAAGGACGGCATAAAATTGCAATACAACTCATAAACTGATGATGCCATACAACGGGTGATATCCTGCTGGGAAGAAGTTTTCGCAATACCACTCGAAACTAGTGACAGACACACTCAGACTTTACCCTACACCTACAAGCTGGCAGGAAAAACGCAAGGGCGTAAGGTCTGTCTTTATCCTTCTTAGAGGGAAATACATTCACCTGACAAGATGCTAGTTTGGACAGAGAGGAGTGTATTACTTGTAAGCATACAGTATCTGTGGGGTCCTGCCCAATAGTTGTGTATATGATGCCTAAGGGATGCTGCGTTCTCAGAATGCTATACAACAATTCAAGCAAATGAAATTAGTAGTTTTACTTCAAAAAAGAAGATCGACAATACTAAATTTGTGTTTACAATAAGTGCTGCAAGCGATGGGAGACATGCAGACAGTAAAGTTCTTCTCTATAGGTAATGTCCAAAAAACAATGGATATGGATCACTAATAACTGTTCTCGTAGCATACTGTGCTAGGCCATGCTAATACTCTGCGAGTACTGTCCAGTATTGTGCGGCCGGGGCTGGCAGGAGTGGCGCTTATGTTCGCTTTGGAGAGATGCTGCTCCTATCGTGGTGACGCCCTGGTCAGCGCGCTGTCCGCTGACACCGTCTCATCGCCTTCCTGACCTTGCGTTCTTTGTCTTCATTGTGGCGCTTGGGGTTACACCAGAAAAGTATCTATCGTTGTTTGACGTCAGAGTTCGCTACAGATGCCTATTCAAAAACCACCCTACAAAGGGTTCAAATAGCTCTGAGAACTATGGTACGTAACTTCTGAGGCCATCAGTCCCCTAGAACTTAGAACTACTTAAACATAACTAACCTAAGGACATCAAACACATCCATGCCCGAGGCAGAATTCGAACCTGTTACCGTAGCAGTCGTGCGGTTCCGGACTAAAACCACCCTACAGCTCAGGTAATCGAAGCCAATACACACTATCAAAACGAATGGAAAAAATGCGTCACAACTCTAATTACACTTCGAAAACGTCGTGAAAAAAAACAACACTCATAATGAATGGGTCATAATGCAACAAATGTAGTGGAAAAATCGTCATCCAAAAAAGGCTGCAAAGGGGGTGGTAGTTGAACATGTGTTCTCCTCGATGTACACTCATAAATTACCAAAAACTGAGGCCCTCTCACCTCCCCTCACGCCTCCACCTCCCCCTGCCTCCCTCCATCCACCTATGGGGAGGACACATGCCTCTCAAAGTGCCAGATGCACTGCAGAGCGTCTCGCACCCCCCGCTATCACCCTCTACGACCGCTGGCCTCAACAGGCGTTCCGATACCCTCCACGGACGCTTGAGACATGTGGGTGGCATGCCTTGAGGCGACGGTCATAGAGAGCACAAAAGGGAAATTTAGTAGCACTACCCTGCCCGTCCGAAGAATGCTCCAGAGGGCTTTTTCAAAAGTCGACTCCTTGTGAAACAGGTAGTCCTTGCCGCCTAAAGCGCGTGCAGCCTCACACTGCAATGCCAGTACAAAGCGGGATGCCAGCACACCTCATAACGAAACTGTGATAAATGACTGCCATCCCGACAGAGAGTTGTTTGTCTAAAGGGAGAGATGTGGTCTCTCAGGGAACACGCGTGCAGGAGCCCGCCGTTCTGTGCTAGACTATTGAACATAAACACGGCTCCAATAATAAAGCAACTATTAAAAAAGGAAAACATAATCGTAACGATAATAAATGTTCTCTTTCCACGAAAATAGGCAACCATTTTCTTTTAGTTTTATGAGCAAAATCGATATAGTTTTTACGTTCGACTGCAGGGTACAGTTTGCATCTGATAATTTTGTGACGTCCAAGGAGGTGCACTTCCACATATCACAAACAATCAGCAGAGACATATCCACCATGTGTAAAATCAGGAAAAAAGTTTCAACTATTTTTCTGCGGTTACCATAGAATGTCCATCGAAGCAGGAGAGTGATGTCCTGTAGAAGCACTTCAGGGACCGTATTGTGGATGTCGGGCACCCAGTGGCCAATGGCATGGCCCTCGATTTGCCACAATATTCTCCGGATCTGAACACATGCGACTCATTTTTGTGGGTCTATATTAAAGACAAGACGTACAGCAATAGCCCCAAAACCACTGCAGACCTGAGAACAGCCATTCAGGAGGTCATCGACGTTCCGACACTTCAGCGGGTCATGAAGAATTTCGCTATCAGTCTGCGCCACATCTTCACCAATGATGGCAAACATGCCGATCATGGTTTTAAGATAAATCCGAATATCTATGTGACATTTAAATGTTGAATAAGGTGTGCGCACGACATTAGTTAATTTACTTTTTTTCATATGCTTCAGTTCAATAATTGTCACACTGTATCTGGGAAGCTGTTCGATAGGCTCGTTAACAGTCACGGGTATGACATCGTGACAAACGCTTTACGGATATCTAGTGACATAAGTTAAGTCTTGAGGCCACTTCTAGGTAAAGTCGTGACTGCAGCTACGACGATACTCAAGTGCTGGTACGCTGGAGCTCCTCAGCTGGGCAGAGCTGTTGCCTGCGGCCTCTTATACACGCGACCCGTGGTGCCGTTGGCACCTGAACTCAGGAGGCGTGGCAGTCGTGGGACCGGTAGAGAGCCTGTATAGGGAGAGAGTGGCCAACCGGACGATACGGCGGCCATTCTTCTGCCAAACTGCGGGCGGGACTTCTGAATGGCCAGTAGTGGAGTACACACTCACCGAATCAAAAGCACAAGACAATAGGGCGAAATCATTCGATAAATGCCTTTCTTTACAGCTATAATATACTCATAGTATGCTACTACGTACAGCAAAGAAAAATTTGATACAGTGGCTGTAAAAAATACTCGTTACTTGCATTTATCTCCTTTAAAGGTCGTTTACTAGGCATATTGCAATGAAAGTAACGTAAATAAAAAAATATAGTGTATAGCATTTGTTTTGTATCGGAAGTGCATAACGCTAAAGATTTAATGTACCTGTATTACGTCAGATGAAAGAAAGTCGTAAGCAGTTGTTTACTTGTGACACGCAAAAAGTGTGAGACGTATTAGAACTTCTTGTCACGTCTTCAAACTTTTTGCATGTCACAAGTAAACAACTGCTTACGACTTTCTTTCATATATATACTGAATACGTCTCGTAGATAACAAACGAAAAAGATTACAAAAATCAGGTAATGTTACATGTTGTTGTTGTTGTTATTGTGGTCTTCAGTCCTGAGACTGGTTTGATGCAGCTCTCCGTGCTAATCTATCCTGTGCAAGCTCCTTCATCTCCCAGTACCTACTGCAACCTACATCCTTCTGAATCTGCTTAGTGTATTCATCTCTTGGTCTCCCTCTACGATTTTTACCCTCCACGCTGCCCTCCAATGCCAAATTTGTGATCCCTTGATGCCTCAGGACATGTCCTACCAGCCGATCCCTTCTTCTAGTCAAGTTGTGCCACAAACTTCTCTTCTCCCCAATCCTATTCAATACCTCCTCATTAGTTACGTGATCTACCCACTAACCTTCAACATTCTTCTGTAGCACCACATTTCGAAAGCTTCTGTTCTCTTCTTGTCCAAACTATTTATTGTCCATGTTTCACTTCCATATATGGCTACACTCCATACAAATACTTTCAGAAACGACTTCCTGACACTTAAATCTATACTCGATGTTAACAAATTTCTCTTCTTGAGAAACGCTTTCCTTGCCATTGCCAGTCTACATTTTATATCCTCTCTACTTCTACCATCATCAGTTATTTTGCTCCCAAAATAGCAAAACTACTTTACTACTTTAAGTGTCTCATTTCCTAATCTGATTCCCTCAGCATCACCCGACTTAATTCGACTACATTCCATTATCCTTGTTTTGCTTTTGTTGATGTTCATCTTATATCCTTCTTTCAAGACACTGTCCATTCCATTCAGCTGCTCTTCCAACTCCTTTGCTGTCTCTGACAGAATTACAATGTCATCGGTGAAACCCAAAGTTTTTATTTCTTCTCCATGGATTTTAATACCTACTCCGAATTTTTCTTTTGTTTCCTTTGCTGCTTGCTCAATATACAGATTGAATAACATCGGGGAGAGTCTACAACCCTGTCTCACTCCCTTCCCAACCAGTGCTTCCATTTCATGCCCCTCGACTCTTATAACTGCCATCTGGTTTCTGTACAAATTGTAAATAGCCTTTCGCTCCCTGTATTTTACCCCTGCCACCTTTAGAATTTGAAAGAGAGTATTCCAGTATGTTAAATGTAGGCTACTGTAATAACGACCAAATATAACAAGAAAACTACCGTATCCCTTGGACCCCACAGTAAGTAGGCCTATTAAAAACTGTCTTCATGAGTACCTACAATTATTTACTACGAATAATGTTTCAGAAACCACGACAAAATGAAGACAGAAAGGCCGGCCAGAGTGGACGTGCGGTTCTAGGCGCTACAGTCTGGAGCCGAGCGACCGCTACTGTTGCAGGTTCGAATCCTGCCTCGGGCATGGATGTGTGTGATGTCCTTAGGTTAGTTAGGTTTAATTAGTTCTAACTTCTAGGCGACTGATGACCTCAGAAGTTAAGTCGCATAGTGCTCAGAGCCATTTGAAGACAGAAATTTGGAAAACTTCCTGCCCTAACAGCATTAATGAAATAGTTATAAAACCACAATCAGATTATCTCGAATTACTAACAGTGGCCTAGAAATCAAATGACACTCGTGGAAATCTTCAAAACAGTACTGTTATTTTCAAATTTAACTATGTATATTGCAAGTTGGTTTATATGTAGTAAAAAGCAAAAACAACTTCCTGCGCATAGATAAGAGTACTTAGTTGGTTTCCACAAGGCTCCTGTTTGATTTATGTCAGCCCTGTTGACTGCGACTGCCCACTGCTTTCGTTTTTCTTCATTGCGTGGAAATGTTAACATGCGAAATCCACCTTCGTCTCCATTGGAACAACCAAATGCAGCAAAAACTCGAATCGTTTACGAACGTCTGCAGAACGAATTACAGATGTCTAAAACAATACTGTACAACTACAAACGTGTTTACTTCAAACATGTAGGCCTACCAACTTCATCACAAAACGCTTCATTATTTCAACTCGTATTTAAGATCGCAAACGCTAATTACGTACTAAAAACGATATACAACTAAATCGAACATGCATGCACAACGCATAACTAGTCTCTCATTAATTCAAATACCTTTTAATGGTTTCCAAAAACTCAAAAGCACGGCGAACATAGGAAGCGCGAGAGACGTTTGGCGCCATTTTTCTGCCAAAGCTAATCAATCAATCACGGGCAGCTTCACCTATGGCCACTCTCTCTGTATACAGGCTCTCTAGGGACCGGCGGTAGGGCGGCGCCGTCGGACAGCAGTGGAACCTCTAGCGACAACCTCTGTACAAGGAATGATTGCCCCTGTGTGATATCGACTGGCTACGATTCCACAAAGACGATTCAACACTAGCCGACTCTACTAGCGAGGGATATAAGGAGAACCCACCATAGGTCGCTGTCTGATATAGTCGATACTTGGCAGGGTGATAGAAGGAAGAAAATAATTTTTTCTTGGGTGCCAACACGCAATAGCTTCTGAGAAAATGATCGAAGTTTCGACGCGACTTAATTAGGCTACTCGCAAGGCAACCAGAGGCGTTGGTAGCGCAGTGGCTAAGACCACTGTTTCGAAATTTTGCGTTCCGTGTTCAAATCCACTCTTATGATTTTTGTTGTTGTTGTCACGGAAGTAAGTGAACTCAATATTCTTTTTATGACATCGTGAAACACAGTATAATTCGTGGATGTGTGTTCCGTCTATGCAACTAATTGAAGGCAGTTTGTTTATTGTCATACGGTTTTCGCTTCTTTTATTTGTGAAGCACCTTCAGAGGCCTGCAATATATGTTTCTTTTATACATATAATAAACCTCTTATATGACGGTTACAATATATAACTATTTTACATTTTGTTGTGTTTTTCTCTTTTTTTAGGTTAGAATCAACTTTTGTGGCACAAATTTCGTGATGTTAAGTTATCGTTCGGTGTCACTTACGATTTCCAGTAGAATTAATGGCAGACGATATGAGGACATTAAATCTTATTAAAATGGATTTAGCATCACAATTGGCACAGATTAACAGTTTTCAGAAAATTGCTGCTGCTGTTTGTCTCCACGAAGTTAGCGACAAATTTACTCCAAGAAGACGTAAACCAATAAGTGGAACAGCATCAGAATGTGCACTCAGCAGCAACAGAATTTGAAAAGCTCACAAAAGAAATGTAACACCAGCTTCTGCACAAAGTTTTCCTACCATTTGTAAAAATGGAGCCGTTTCTGCACATTACTGCCTTGTGGGTGGGCAAAGCGATCTCTCGTTATACGACGGACTGTTTGTCGATGAAATGAGAAGACCGATTTGTTCATGCCTTTATGTAAACCCTGCCACCTATACTTCTACTGACAGGTAAATTATGTTCACCGACTGCAGAAGTGCCCTGCTCTCATCGCACAGCAAAGGGAAATCAGAAACAGAAGATGCGATGCAATTAAAATACACATCTTGATCTATAATCAGCAGCAGGCTACAACTCTTGAGAAAATGCTCCGATATGCATTTACTATGAAATATAACTTTGGTACCTGTTTGTGTGCCTTCGCACGTTTCTAGTTGCGTCCCGAATTTTTAAGCTTAGAATATTTTCTTTGCTGTGCCCCGTTGAAATGCGGTGGGGTTCTATGGCAGAAAATATAGATTGGAAAACACTTGCCTAGTAAAATTTTAATATACACTGAAGAGAGGGAACTGGTACAACTGCCTAATATCGTGTAGGGCCCTCGCGAGCACGCAGAAGTGCCGCAACACGACGTGGCATGGACTCGACTAATGTCTGAAGTAGTGCTGGAGGGAATTGACACTATGAATCCTGTAGGACTGTCCATAAATCCATAAGAGTAAGAGAGGGTGGAGATCTCTTCTGAACAGCACATTGCAAGGCATCCCAGATATGCTCAAAAATGTTCATGTCTGGGGAGTTTGGTGGCTATCGGAAGTGTTTACACTTAGAAGACTGATCCTGGAGCCACTCACTAGGAATTCTGAAAGCGTGGGGTATCAAACTGTCCTGCTGATATTTCCCAAGTCCGTCGGAATGCACAAGGGACATGAATTAATGCAGATGATCAGACAGGATGCTTACGTACATGTCACCTGTCAGAGTCTTATCTAGACTGTAAGTACACGCACCCCACACCATTACAGAGCCTCCATCGGCTTTAACAGTCCCCTGCTGACATGCAAGGTCCATGGATTCATGAGGTTGTCTCCATAACCGTACACTTCCATCCATTCCATACAATTTGAAATGAGACTCGTCCGACCTGGAAACATGTTTCCAGTCATTATCAGTCCAATGTCGGTGTTGACAGGTCGAAGCGAGGCATCAAGGATACACGAGTGGGCCCTCGGCTCCGAAAGCCCATGTCGATGATGTTTCGTTGAGTGGTTAGTACGCTGACATTCTGATGGCTAACATTGAAATCTGCGGCAGTTTGCAGAAGGTTTGCACTTCTTTCACGTTGAACGATTCTATTTAGTCGTCGTTGGTCCCATTCTTATACGACCCTTTTCCGGCATCAGCGATGTCGTATATTTCATGTTTACCGGATTCCTGATATTCACGGTACACTAGTGAAACGGTCGTACGGCATAATCTCCACTTCACCGCTACCTCGGAGGTGCTGTGTCCCGTCGCTCGTGCGCCGACTGTACCACGTTCAAACTCACTTAAGTCTTGGTAACCTTCGATTGTAGCAGCACTAACCGATCTAACAACTGGTGCAGTTGTTAGATCGGTTACTGCTGCCACAATGGCAGGCAGACACTTGTTGTCTCATATAAGCGTTTCCGACCGCAGCGCCGTATTCTGCCTGTTTAAATATCTCTGTATTTGAATACGCATACCTATGCCAGTTTTTTTTGTCGCTTCAGTGTAATTGTACACTTAGCTTGGTACAATGATTCTATTGAATGCCCTGATATAAATCCAGATAGTAGCTTGAAGTACGTAGCTTGAAGTACGTACAGGTACTGGTGCCAACAAGAAGTCCTGCTTGATCTTTAATCACTGTCTGACAACAAGCAGAGGCCCGAGCCATTACGCTTGTACTCGCACGTCTGTCTCAACTAAGCTGACTTGAAATGTAGATCGGAGGCTGAAGACCCTGAACACTCGAATACAGTAGAATGAACACTGGGACCCGGGAACTGACTAGAGTCTCCTTGCTGCAGCCTCTTACAGGTGTGGTGCATGGCGCTGGGACCGAAGGAGGAGTGTCCCTCAGGTAGCCGACGGTTGGAGCAAGCGGTAGCTCGTGGCGAATGCCGGACATTTGCCACACTTGCCCCTTCGCCAGGTAGCTTGAGTAGCGATCCCTCAGGTAAGGGACGCCCTTCCCCGCACTACCTCTGTCCGCTTTCAAACCGGCGTCTCCACATCTTACTCGATACAACCAGTACGTAAGGGACGTTCTTCTTCGACATCTTGGCCACATACAGAGCTTCTTTTCCGAAATCGAAATATTTATAACTTTTGGGAAACGAAAGCAATACCGACGATTATGTCAGTATGTAATTAGTCTGCCAAGTATAAATATAGATTCCTCTGTCTGTACGGTAGCTTCCTTTCACGCTTACTGATTGCGATAGAAACAGTCCATCGGCATGGGAGCAACAAGAAAGGAACGATGAAACGAGAATGCAAATGTACGCTAATCATTTCTTTTTTATCACTGCATTTATTCCTACTTTAATTACTACAACTGCATACCCAAAAGACAATAGGGAAAGAATAAATGGGTTTGTGAATGTTTGAAAGGAAGAACGACATACTCCATATTAGTTTACTCTCTACAAACATTTGTTAATAAAATGTAGCGGGACAATGTTCAAAACAACTGAAAACACGTTCAATAAATAGAGATAAGAACATCTATGATTGACATGTCATCTAAAGTCGGCTTACAATTTTAAAATGTTAGAAATAAGGAAATGAAGTAATACAGAATGCTACGCTTGTAACGTACGTTGTTGAAGTTTTACTGAGGCTCGAAGTTTGGTGCGGATTTCAATGCGACATGCAATCAATAGACTCCACAATGAAACTCGCTCTAGAAATGTGGCGGAAAATCCAAAGAGATACTGGTCCCATGTTAAGTAAACCAGCAGAAAGGCTCAGTAAGTACATTTACTGCGCGACAGCGACGGTAATGTTACTGATGACAGTGCCATTAAAGTGGAGTTAGTAAATGCATTTTCCTAAATTCCTCCACCAAAGAAGACGAAGTAAATATTCCAGAATTCGAAATGAGAACAGCTGCAAACATAATTCAGAAGTAGATATCCCTGGTGTTGCAAAGCAACTGAAATTACACTGTCAGTGACGGAGGAAATGATCAAATATCTTTTCAAAAAGTCTCTAATCTATAAGAAAAGTAGGTCTAATACATTTGTTTCTGATGTTCTTTAGTAACAATTAATTTTCAGTAGTAAGCTCCTTGCTTTTACTGACCTGTTTAAAGATAATCAACATTTTTGTAAGAAATTTTAATTTTTAAAGGACTGTATCTAAATGTACTTAAGTAGATTTACATCTACTATAAATGTTTGCAGCTAAACTTATATAAAAAATATTTGAGGTGCCAAAATTGTCTACCTTCGCATCAGATTAGTTTTGGTATGTCAATTTTAGGTGCAATTCAAAGGTTCAGTTCCCGTTTCCTTTTAGGAAAGCTTATACTGTCAGTTTAACAAACCATGATATTTTAGGTGATAGTTGCGATCCTGAAGCTTCAGAAAATTATTTTAGGACTCACAATTATTTAATAGTATGGCCATAATATTGGAAGGCAGAAAAAAGTTATCTTAACGTGACAACAATAGAGATACTTTTGTGAGGCTTGAAACACGTTTTAATTTTTACATTAAAGGCCGATTCGCATCACACTTTGCACAGGCTTTGGACCGTGAAAATGATAAATGACCATCTACCATTCTGGCGTGTGTAAAATCAGCCTAAACACGCTAACTAATGTACACTCTATTTACAATTACAACTTAATATTAGCTCCGATAATGCTGCTTCAATGTTTTGATAATTTTATGTCAGTAACCTGATAGGACTCGGTGGTCTTCATAGTTTTTAGTACATTATTTTTAACGTATTTTAGTCCAGTTTCTGAATATGGGCAAGGGCTTTCAAGCAAGGCTTAATGTTGCCAGTCTCTTCATAATTCTTTATGATTCTCTCTATCCTGTCGTCCAGCTTCAAGTACTTCTTCTTCCTCTTCTTACCTTCAAGATTCATTTCCAATTTCATGTACATGCAGTTTGTGCGCTCTGCTTCCTTTTTCAAGCACTCCACCAAATAGTTGATTTTAGGGTGAGGGTTTCCAATAATACTATTTATTTTGCTGTGCCACCCTTCAACAGCATTCGTCGTTCGGTGCCTTTTTCCGTAACAGTCCCACATTTCTATTGCGATATCCTCATTCTATAGCCAGTTATCCACAAAGTACTCAAAAAATTGAGAGAACCTTCCGTTATCAGTAGCTTCTGCATGAATCTCAATCCATCCATTGCTTACGTCGTCCGGTTTTACAACTGTCAGTGGTGCACACATGCTGACGTGAAGTCTTAAATCCTCGTTCTAGCGGTACTCCGCAGTTAGAGCGAGAACTCGAGTTCTTCTCCATAAACTCTTCTTCATATGGAAATAGAATCCATTTATTTCAGTTGTGGGAAAAACTTGACGAATGGCCGATATCGCAGCTGCCTCAAAGTCCATCTTTACTTGTTTAAGACACAACTCAGACACTACTTGTTTTATCAGACGAAACAGACGAACATATGTGTCTTTCTTCTTGTTAGGGAGCAGTGCAAATACAGTAGGAACAATGTTCGTTTCTTTAATCGGGCCTCCTAAGTCTACGTGTATGGTGTACATCTGTGCAAACTGCTTGCTGCATCTCTTAAATGTTCCATCCATAAAAAAATGGGAACATGTTTTTAAACTTTCTTTTCCTTTGCTTCCACTAAAAATCATCATTCTCACCTCTAATCTATCGTCTTCCAGAAGAAAACTACTACCATCTCCCATTTTTAATAGATCTTCATGAAGATCAATTTCATATGAGTTTTTAGGCTCTTGTTGGTTCCCCCACTCTTGACTCCATCGACGACGCATGGTTCTCTTCATAGATTCTGAATTAGGCATCACTGTAACAAAGTCATAAACTTTATTATGTAGATTTCCCGTTTCATCTGCGTATATCTCCGATAACTGTGAAGTTTCTTCTCGAGACCTTCTCTTCGCTCTTTCCACTTGCTTTCTCACTTTCAGAGCTGCATCGTCAGGTGGTCCACAGAGATGTTCTAATACGCTCAACATTTCTCCGTTCATCGAAAGCAGCTTTCCCTTGCAATGATCCACTTTTCGGCGTAAGCACACCCATGTAACAACACCTTCATTAGATTCCCTCTGTTTAAGATACGCGTAACCTTTGTAATGAGCAGGAGGCTTGCCCTTGTTCGTTGTAATAACTTCCATACTGATGGTCACGTTAGGAACTTCGAAAGCAAACTGGGTGGGTGGGTGAGCAGGAGGAGGAGGAGGAGGGGGAGGGGAGACAAGGACAGAACCCTTCGGAGCAGGTAAAACCGTGGCAAATGTCCGGCGTGGCAAGTGTCCGGTGTGGCAAATGTCCGGACATCGCTCGTGGCTGCCTCTCGCGGTAACCAGTATAACCACACTCCCCAACTTTTTACAGTGGAATAATGCCCCTTGTTTGGTATTAGTTGCAGATAATACAAAATTTTGAAGCATAAGAGTAAAATACAAAGAATAACTTACTAGAATTTTTGTATTTTTTAATTTTCAAATACTGTTAATTTAATTTGGATGGGTGACCGACCATCCAGGTCGCCGTGCGTTGTTGCCATTTTTCGGGGTGCACTCAGTCTCGTGATGCCAATTGAGGAGCTACTCGAGCGCCTACTAGCGGCTTCGGTCAAGAATACCATCATAAGGACCGGTCATTTTCACGAAAACTGTTGAGTGTTGGCATACTATTGAATATTGGCATGCAAGTCGGGATAGATCTCCCTTTATTCTCAACCTGCCAGGTTTCAGCTGCTTCAGAAAGTGGTCTAATGGGCGTTCCCCTCGTTAGTACGAAGCGCAAGTTTTGACCAGTGTCAGCCAATGACAACACTGGCCGCGGAAATTTCATGCAGCTATGTAGTAAGCACGAGTTTCTGGCAGTTCATCGAATGGGTGCAAATCAGACACTTGATCCTCCTGTCCGGGTCTGTATTACCGGAAATTTTTATAAATTTCATTTCTTATTATTCAAATATCAAAATAACTTTATGAAATTTATTGACTTTGTCTAAAAATGGAAGGCAATATGTGTTTAAAGAGATTTTAAAATATATTAAGTCATCTGGTCATAAACTTTAAGAGTCACATATGAAATGTTCGGGTTAATGTGACCCGACATTGACGGCCGGGGTGGCCTAGCGGTTCTAGGCGCTACAGTCTGGAACCACGTGACCGCTACGGTCGCAGGTTCGAATCCTGCCTCGGGCATGGATGTGTGTGACGTCCTTAAGTTAGTTAGGTTTAAGTAGTTCTAAGTTCTAGGGGACTGATGACCTCGAAAATTAAGTCCCATAGTGCTTAGAGCCATATGAACCATTTTTTGACCCAACATTCTAAAGTCAAATACTTTCTGGTTGTCTCATATTTTCATACTTACTCTCAACATTCAACAAATCAACAAAAGCGCTGCGTTCACAACAATGAACTTGCCATTACGACAGGCCAACTGTTCGAATTATCCATTGTATCTGCTCAATTTGTGTTCTCTATCGTTTGTGATCAGTCTGAATTGTGACATCATGGTCATTACATCAATGACTGACGTTCAGTTGGAAGAATTAGTAAATAGTTCAACAGTCGAAGGATAACTTTCTGAGCTCGAAGATCATGTCAGTAATGCATTTGAAAGCTAGTGTTCTGATGACACTAATGACAGTCCACAGCCTGTTCAAAGTTGTGTACAGACTTCTATTTCCAGAAACGGGAACACAGAATGGCAGTCGCAACCAGTAGCAAAACACGGAGGCCTATCTGCTTCGATCGTCATCAGGAGTACCCCGGGAGTTACCAGGTTTGCAAGCAGCAGAATAAGTGATGTAAAAAGTTCTTTTGAAGTGTTATTTTCGACGGCACTTCAGAATGAAATAATAATGTCAAATATTGAGGGACAACGAGTTTATGGTAAACAATGGACAAACATTGATGATTCTCTTTTTCATGCCTACTTAGGACTCCTATTCCTCGAGGGTGTATGTCACCCACATGGGGAATCTACAAAAAGTTTGTTGGACAAGTATACTGGGCGGAACATATTTCGAGCAACCATGTTTCAAAAAGATTCTATAAAATATCTTGCGATTTGGTAAGCAATCCGCAAGAGAGAAAACACGACGTACTGATAAACTCGCTGCAGTTCGCAGTATCTGGGAGAAGTGGTTAGTAGTCCTTCCTATACTGTATAATCTAGGGGAAAATGTGATCATCGACGAGGGCGAGGAGCTGGTAGCATTTAGAGGCCGCTGTCCATTCAAGCAGTCCATCCAAAGCAAACAGGTAAAATATGGGATCAAGATATGGACTCTATGTGAAAGTGGATCTTCATATATACTGAAAGCCCAAATTTATACAGGATAGGAGAACAGAGTGACATCAGAAAAAAATCATGGAATGAGAGCAGTTGCTTATCTTACCTCTGATTTGCGTGGTCAGAATGTAACATGTGATAATTTTGTTACGTCATACAATTTGGGACAGCTGCTGCTGAAAAGGAAACTGACAATGTTAGGAACCATACGTAAAAATAAGCCAGAGCTTACACAAAATATGACCAACAAGGAGATCCATAGCTCTTAATTCTACTAAGAATATTGCTCTATTGAGCACTCTCCACCTTGGAGGCGAAATAAGCGACAGGGCTGATAAGAAACCAAAAATGATTTTATATTAAAATTCAACCAAAGTGGCTGTAGGCTCACTTGATGAACTAACAGGTACATATACATGCAAACGAAAAACCAACAGATCACCCACGATAGTTTTGTACAATATTCTTGATGCTACTGCTTATAGTGCATACGTTTTGTGGACTTCGGTTGACCCTAAGTGGACGGCAAGAAAATTGTGTAGAAGAAGAATATTTATGGACGAACTTGGAAAGTCACTGGTTGCAGAGCACATTGCATCAGGAGCATCCAAGACCCTGAAGGAGTAGCAGTTGTGGCTAAATCAGTAACAACAGGACACTGTACTAAACGTGCACGCTGTAAGTTAAGTCCTTCAAGCAATGACGATAAAGCAAACATGTTTGGAAAGTGTAATAAACATGAATGCGAAACACAAGGCACCTACTTGTGTTCAAAGTGCAGTGCGTAAGAAGGAATGAAAGTGATACGGCCAGACGGACAGACCGTTGTTGGGAATGACTTTTTGGTGAAAATATCTGTTGTTCCTTATATACTCTGCACAAATATTAAATTAATAAATTTTCTTTAGGGAAGTTCTGTGTATTATTATTATTATTTCTTTCTTGTCTCAGACGTTATGTCTGGTTAAAAATGGAAGGTGACGCGGACCTTGATCAAGCGTGACTTCCTTTTAACTGTACGGTATATGTTACAATGCATTTAGGAACTTTCGGGTAATTGAACAAGTGTCAATAATTACAGATTTCTGTAGTTGTATATATAAGATTATTATTATTATCATCACTTTTATTATTATTATCGCTATGATCATTAACAACATACTGTAACATAACAACAATGTCGATGCCTTGTAACTGTACAAAAAATACGTGTAAGTAGAAGTTTTCTTAGCATTTTATTATGTCGGGATATATTGACTCGAACAGTACATTTGTATAGTAAAAGTGAACAGAGCAGCACAGCTAAGGTGGGCGCGTTTAATTTACATCAGTGTGGAATACGGTGAGATCACAGCAAGGGACGTGGGTTCGGGTTGTATCCATGCCATTGGAATTTACTCGTGATTTAAAGTTTTACAGAATTGTGTTCCTTTTCGCGTAACTAGTCTTGGGGATCGTTAGTCCTTTGCTTTCTTTTTTGATATCATCAGTACACATGGTGGTAAGTATTAACTTACAAATGAAGCATATGTTAATTCAAGTGACCTGTTATTTCCTTTCACTCATAAAGTCATGTTTCAGAAGCTTGTCACTGTTTTTAATTTTGTTAGTGCTATGGTGTCCGGTAGGGGTGTTAAATGGTTCGATCTGATACTTAATATTTATTCATATCGGATAACCTTTTGTAGCTTGGGTTCTTCAGACATTATATTCCATTTTTCGTACGCCAGGCTTTCACAAAATGTTTATCTAACGAAGCTTCCTTTATTCAAGAGTTCCACCACGTGTCCTAAATGTCTGCATGTGTCTACTTAAGATATGCTTCGTAAAAAGTGCTCCATTCCCTACCTTGGTATGTAACTCAGAAGTAACGCATAGCTTGCAGTTATATTGCATAAGAATGTTACGGCACCACACGTGAAGACTATGTAACGTAAACGCAGTGACTGCGTCATCGGAACCTATTTCTTTCACAACACAAGCTCATAGATGTACGGATTCCTAAACAGCATAATTTACAAATGACAAATACATTCGTCGTGCAGAAGTCGAGGTCTACAAGGTAAAGCTTATTAAACTCTGAAACAGTACATTACTGCGTTCTAGTCAATGTTCTAATTAAATTTCGTCTCTTTTACTTCCAACTAATATCTCTTTTCCGTGGGACTTTGAAAAAGTTTTTCCATCTCCGAAACCTCACCAATATAGTCAGATTGCTTTATTAAGAGAGTATATTTCACGACAGAGATCGAATTCATAATCTTATATGAACACATACGTTCAGTTTCAAAGGGATCGCCAGACTTTCAACGAAGAAAAATGCGAAATGAAGCGAAACAAATTTCATGAAGTGCACAAGAGATGCGAACAAAACGCATTTGTAAGCCTTGAAGGAAAAATGGTGGTTCTAGTGACTACCTTTAGGTAGTATCACAGCAGACGATAGAATTACAAGGGATGTTGCATCTCTCAGGTGAGTTAATTATTTCTCCAGAAAACAGCACTCCTGAAGTCAAAGAATGTGTCCTTCACTACAAGGAAACGGTTATTGAGGAGTTACGACAGCGTGCTGAGAAGTAATACAGTACTCCGAAATTCTTGTGTGAAAAGACGTAAAGCTTTTTAAATAAAACAAACGTTATTAACGTTTTTCTTCTTTGTTCTTCATGTCTGAAAATCTACAACCGTCACTAGAGGGCGCCCAATTGTAGCGCATAACATGGCGATGTGTAACGTAAATATATCGAATCGTGAGAAGGAGAATGCTGTAACAGGGCTGCGACTATGAAGAGTTCGTCCACACAATGCAGACCACACACGAGCGCTGCGACATGTACAACTATCTGGCGCTATGGGTTCACTGTAGTCGACCATCCTTCATACATTACCGACTTGGCCCCATCCGATTTTCATGTATATCCAAAACTTAAAGAACGTCTTCGAGTACATCACTTTGATAGTGATGAAGCAGTGCGATCAGAGGTGATGTTGTAGCTCCTTCAACAAAGTCAAGCATTCTAGAGTGACGTATCAACAAACCACTCATTGGGAGAAATGTGTTCGTCGTCGGGCTGACTATGTTAAGAGTTAAATATGTGGACATGAAGAATAAGCATGTAGAATGTGAACAACGTTTGTTTCATTTCAACAGCCTCAAGAGTTTTCACATAAAAAATTCGGAGGAAAAACTTTTCCGCACGTCCTCGTACATTTGAAGCGCATGCTTGGACACTGAGGAAGACGGAAAATACTACAGGCTTTCGAGATGTGGTGTTGGAGGTAAATGTGAAGATCCCAAGGACTAACAGAGCCTCAAATGAATCAGTACTCAGAACAGCACAAGAGACAAGGAGCCTATTCAAAACAGTCACTCCTAGGAGAAACCACATGGTCGGCTGCTTCCTCGTCCATTCTTTCCAGGTAACTACTCTGGGAATAAGAGAGACCAACCGAGGCTGGAAATTAAAGTTGACAGAAGATAGGATAGTATTAAGACTAGCAGCAACAAGGGAGGAATATGAGCGAGTCCGCCAGTTTTCAGGCTGGGGAGGAAAAGATATAAATCTGAAGGTTCTAAATGTAACAAATTATGCTGTACATCGGTACAAGTGGGAGAAGGATACACATACATCAGAAACTCAGTCTCGCAGGTGGACAACACAAGAGGTAACAACGCGCTAGGCATCCCAGCAAGGCAGTGTGTGGAGGTATTTTCATACAAACATGTGTAAGAAAGGATAGAATTACATCTCGATACGTCTGCAAGCGGCCGGTGAAGAGAACATGAGGCCACTGTCCAATAATCTGCATCCGCCAGTTCGCCTAGAGAAGGCTGTAGGCAACATTTTGCGTTTATAATACACAGGAGCGCCAGAGAAACTGATATAGGCATGCGTATTCAAATACAGAGATATGTAAACAGGCATAATACGGCGTTGCGGTCGGCAACGCCTGTATAAGACAAGTGTCTGGCACAGTTGTTAGATCGGATGCTGCTGTTATCAACATTTAAGTGAATTTGAAACTGGTGCTACAGAAGGGGCACGAGCGATGGGACACAACTTCTCCGCGGTAGCCATGAAGTGGGGATTTTCCACTGCGATCATTTCACGAGTGTACCGTGAATATCAGGAATTCGGTGAAACATCAAATCTCCGATCCTGCAAACCTGGGACCAACGACGACTGAAGAGAATCGTTCAACGTGTCAGAAGTGCAACCCTTCCGCAAATTGCTGCAGATTTCAATGATGGGGCGTCAAAAAGCGTCAGCGTGAGAACCATTCAACGAAACATCATCGATATGGGCTTTCGGGGCTGAAGCCCCACTCGTGTACCTTTCATGACTGCACGGCACAAAGCTTCACGCGTTGCCTGGGCCCGTCAACACCGACATTTGACTTTTGATTACTGGAAACGTGTTGCCTGGTTGGACGAGTTTCGTTTCAACTTGTATCGAGCGGACGACGTATACGTGTATGGAGATAACCTCGTGAATCCATGGAACCTGCTTGTCAGCAGGGAACTGTTCTAGCTGGTCGAGGCTCTGTAATGGGGTGGGGCATGTGGAGCTTGAGTGATGTGGAACCCCTGACACGTCTTGACACGACTCTGACAGTTGACACGTACGTAAGCATCTTGACTGATCACCTGCATCCATTCATATTCATTGTGCATTCCGAAGAACTTTTGCAATTCCGGTAGGACAATGCGACACCCCAGTCGTCCAGAATTTCTACAGAGTGGTTTCAGGAATACTCTTCTGAGTTTAAACACTGGCCACAAAACCCTCCAGGCACGAACATTATTGAACATATCAGGGATGCCTTGCAATGTGCTGTTGAGAAGATATCTTCAGCCCCTTGTACTCTTACGGATTTGTGGACAGCCCTGCATGATTCATGGTGTCAGTTCCCTCCAGCACTACTTCAGACATTAGTCGAGTCCATGCCACGTGAGCCGGCCGAAGTGGCCGTGCGGTTAAAGGCGCTGCAGTCTGGAACCGCAAGACCGCTACGGTCGCAGGTTCGAATCCTGCCTCGGGCATGGATGTTTGTGATGTCCTTAGGTTAGTTAGGTTTAACTAGTTCTAAGTTCTAGGGGACTAATGACCTCAGAAGTTGAGTCCCATAGTGCTCAGAGCCATTTTTGAACCATGCCACGTGTTTGAGGCACTTCTGTGTTTTCGCTGGGTCCCTACACGATTTTAGGCTGGTGTACTAGTTTCTTTATCTCTTGAGTGTAGGTGACAGGAAGTACGGTGTTATCAGTAGAGAAGCAATAACAGCAGAATGGGTCGGTCAGAAGGGCTGAGTGAGTTTGAACTTGTACTTGCCATCGCATGACACCTGAATAAGAAAACCATGAGGGACACATCAACCCTTCTAAATCTACAAATAACAGTTTTATGGACTTCGAAGTACATCGTTTTTTGCGAAAAAATAGTTTCATATTAAACAGCTTTATTATGTGATCGGACGCAACTTTACAATAATATTTTATACATTGACGTAATTTCACCACAAATAATGGTTTATTAACTTCCAAGTGCCATTGCTAGTTTGTAAAGCAGATCTGTATTGCGAATACGGAATAGCTTTTCACAGGAAAATTACAGAAAAAATTATACTGGCGCCACATCAGAAGACATCAATCTGGTTGTCTTTGACAGATGCGATCGACCTCAGTCATTATGGTAACACATGGCGTCCATGATATGCATCTCTGAAATTTGCCTACCATCTTACAACGACGTCTCCATGACAACGGCGTCCTTAGATAGCAAGTTCAAGCCAGAACAGTGCGCCAATGTTCTACTAAACTTCGTATTATTCAGAACACTGTGTAATTACTGTATAACACCGTAGATCATAATTATTTTGTGAGGGCTGTTCGCACAGTAAAATGTGGCCGGCGCGAAATGAAAACCGCAGGGAAAATCAGAAATTTTTTATTCGGAAGGGTTAGCCTCACCTTCCAGCTACATCTCTAAATAGTCGCCACTCCGACTTACACGTTTGTCGTGGCGTTGCACAAAGTTTCCAGTATCCTCGTCACAGAAAGAAGCCGTCTCTGCTTTCCGCTACGCTGGTCTGCCTTTCGTTGTTTGTGCCAAAATATTGTCTTCGTGGTTCATGTGAGCAGAGATGAACATCGAAGGAAGCCAATTAAGGGCTGTATCGTGGGTTATCGAACACTTCCCATCGAAAACGCTGCAGGAGTGTTTTCATTGCCCCTGCAGAATGCGGCTCAAAATTGAGACGTGAGGCGATCGACAGGTACACTAAGGACACTGCCCAATACATCTGTGCGAAGTTCCATCGGATTTTCACAGTCGTTTCCATTTCGCGCTTAATCGGACCATGCTTTCCGCGTACGCCTCGTACGTAAATCGAATTTGTTTATTCTATACATACATTATACTGATTGAATAGTCGATGCTATGCTTATACCGGCTGATCAAAAAGTCCGTACAAGTTTGAAAACTGAATAAATCACGGAATAATGTAGATAGAGAGGTACAAATTGACACACATGCTTGGAATGACATGGGGTTTTATTAGAACCGAAAAAATACAAAAGTTAAAAAAATGTCCGATAGATGGCGCTTCATCTGATCAGAATAGCAATAATTAGCATAACAAAGTAAGACAAAGCAAAGATGATGTTTTTTACAGGAAATGCTCAATATGTCCGCCATCATTCCTCAACAATAGCTGTAGTCGAGGAATGATGTTGTGAACAGCACTGTAAAGCATGTCCGGAGTTATGGTGAGGCATTGGCGTCGATGTTGTCTTTCAGCATCCCTAGAGATGTCGGTCGATCACGATACGCCGGCCGAAGTGGCCGTGCGGTTAAAGGCACTGCAGTCTGGAACCGCAAGACCGCTACGGTCGCAGGTTCGAATCCTGCCTCGGGCATGGATGTTTGTGATGTCCTTAGGTTAGTTAGGTTTAACTAGTTCTAAGTTCTAGGGGACTAATGACCTCAGCAGTTGAGTCCCATAGTGCTCAGAGCCATTTGAACCATTTTTTTTTTTTTTATCACGATACACTTGCGACTTCAGGTAACCCCAAAGCCAATAATCGCACGGACTGAGGTCTGGGGACCTGGGAGGCCAAGCATGACGAAAGTGGCGGCTGAGCACACGAACATCACCAAACGACGCGCGCAAGAGATCTTTCACGCGTCTAGCAATATGGGGTGGAGCGCCATCCTGCATAAACATCGTACGTTCCAGCAGGTGTTTATCAGCCAGGCTGGGGATGATGCGATTCTGTAACATATCGGCGTACCTCTCACCCGTCACAGTAGCAGTTGCGCCATCTGTCGGACATTTTGTGAAGTTTTTTTTTTGTTCTAATGAAACCCCATGTCATTCCAAGCATGTGTGTCAATTTTTACCTCTGTATCTACATTATTCCGTGGTTTATTAAGTTTTCAAATTTATACTGACTTTTTGATCATCCGGTATTATACAGGTTAAATAAATTGTTTGCGCCAGATGTTACTACAAGAAATAAGAGAAATAATTTTTAAACAATCTTATTACAGTTACTCAATAATTTTGACGGTCTTTTTTGTCGTATAGAGACTACCTTTTTATAATTATGCACATTTAGATAAACCGTATTTTCAAATGATACGGAATTTATGCAAATCGTTTCTTATTGGCTGACACTGACGTCATACAGCACAAACACGTCCTCTGCAGGTCTATGTAACGCAATGCTGCGTAGCCAACAGCAGCAGTTTCTGTGACTGAGGTCTACTGACTGTCCTGGTCATCGATAACTTCAGCTGATGGGTAACGACTTTTTGATTATAATAAGTATAAATTTCTTTAAGTCACTGACTTCTTTAGGTAACTAGCACTAGTTGTGCTTCTCTGAAGATGGCCTAATACTAGATCCAAACCAGCCATTTTAAATAAAATAATCATTACGACATAGACTGTTTTTCATTAATTTTATACCTTTTAAAGTTGCCGAAGTCGACTGTTATTGATGCGATTGTGAAGTGGAAACGCGAAGGAAGAACCGCAATTAAACCAAGACCTGGAAGACCTCATGTATCGATGGACAGGACCCTCCAGCATTGCGGAGGGTGGTTGTAAAAACCACATGATGTCAGCGGAAGTAATCACTCGTGAGTTCCAAAGTTCTGCCAGCAGGAGGCTAGCTAGCACACTAACAGTGTGTAGGGAGCTAAAAGAGTGGGGTGCAAAGTTGGAGCAGCTCCTCGTAAGCCGTACAGTTCTTTCGTCACTGCAAAGAGGCACTTGAAGTGGTGTAAAGGGCAACGCCACTGCTCAATGGATGACTGAGTGATTTGGAGTGATGAATCACGCTGTACAGCGTAGGAGTCCGATAGAGGGGCTTGGGTTTGGCAAATGTCTGAAGACGGCACGGTGCCACAAAGGAAAAATGATAACTGCGCCAAGCAAGTCCACATACTTGCTACTAAAAGGACAACTTATTACGAATCTATCTGTTAGGATAAACGGCTCGCCAGTTCTTCGGCGCCTTGAGGCCCGATAGGTGTAGTCGTCGACCAGAGGTGGAAATACGCATCACATATTGACACCGTAACACAGTGATCACTAGAAACGCTAAATAGCCTGATTGAAATTGGCCACAAACGCTTCCACTCCCACCCGACCTAATTAATTTATACAGCAACAGCATCCTAACCTCAATTGTGGGATACGGGTCAGGAGTCTGGGCACACAGGCTCACGAGGTTTATGCCTGCTATGGCCGTGAGAAGGGTGCAGCGAAATATGCTTCTGCGCTCGGTAGGGGCATACAGAACAACTCCTGGGGGGGAGGGGGGGGGGCACTGCTAGTGCTAATGGGGCTCTGTTCCATTGACATAAAAATCAGAGGACAGGCCGCCTGGTACTGGGTGAAGAAGGAGAGGATGGACAAGATATTGGAATATTGGAAATTATGGGGGTATACGTTGGGGAATTGTGGCAAGAACAGTGGGATAACGGTGAAACGGGGCGAAGAACGTATGAGTTGCTGCCACACATTGAGGAGCGATTACAGCTTACATATCTCAGACCAACCAGAGGACTGCTGCACTTCCTTACTGGTCATGGACCCTCCCCAAAATACCTATGTCGGTTCGGGAACCAGGCTACACCAGCGTGTGACTGTGGTGCCGTGCAAGGCACTCCAGACCACGTGGTGTATGGTTGCCCACTCTTCGACAACGTTGCAGAGGAACTTAGACAACAACTTCCTAACCACGACACGCACCATCTGCTCAGGCATGAGAACACCTTACACGTCCTGAATAATCTTTCAGATGCAATTTACAGTAAATCTATAATATTTCATACCGAAATTTGACTCCGTGCACCTATCCTGTTCCGCTGGGACATGGACTTGGCCAGCCGCTTCACGGCTGGAATCCACCATGTCTGGAAATAAGGGGGGGGGGGGGGGGAGGTGCACACCTTTCACCGAACATGACACGCACCGACAAACACAATATAGATAAGAAATAGGTTAGTTGTAGGATACGCTAGAGAAACTCCTTACGATATTACTGCAGCGATTAACGCCCATTGGGGATAGCTCGGTTGGAAAGGCCAACGACAACATAGGTTTGTTAAACTCTGGCACATCTGTATCGCTGCTGGTAGTGTAGATTAGCTAGTTATAGACAGAAGCATATACATCAACATTAACAACTGTAGAGAAATAATACTACGAGTAGAATCTGCATACCTGTAGCATTAACAATTAAGCTGCAGTAGTTGTAATACGATTGTAATATTAGGACCCACTAATGTAGTAAGGTGGTGGGTTAATATGTATCCTTGTAACGAATTTGAATAAAGAATTTTTTTAAAAATGCGTCTGAAGAGCGTTATGTGCCAACAGCGAAGTCTGGAGGAGATTAAGTTACGGAATGACCGTGTTTTTCCATAGTTAGGGTATCGTCCCCATACTACACTTAAGGAAACACTAAATGCGGATGACTATGATTTTACAATGTTGTCTACCGCGTACTGTTCAGAAACAGTTTGGAGGCGATGATTGATTGTGTCAGCATGACAATGCCCCCTGTCATGAAGCGACATCAGTGACGTAACGGTTCGTGGACAACGAAATTCTTGTGATGGAGTCGCCTTCACACCTAGCCCGAACCCAATGGATATCCTTTGGGAAGCCACGCTCCAAAATCTAGTATCCAAAGTCAGTGCCTTCTCTGGTTTCCGCTCTAGAGGAATAATTGGCTGCCATTTCTCCATTCAGAAACTTCATTTAAAGTGTCCGCAGCAAAACTATGGCAGGGAAGGCGAATGGTTTATTGGTAGAATTTTGGAAAAGAGTGGTTCACCTGTAACGGAGACCGCATTCGCTGCGACCTATTCTTAAGTACTGCTCGAGTGTCTTAGATCCGTAATAAGTCGGACCGAAGGAAGACATCGAAGCAATTCAGAGGCGGGTTGCTAAATTTCTTACCGGTAGATTCGACCAACACGTAAGTATTACGAAGATGCTTTGCGAACTCAAATGGGAATGCCTGGAGCGAAGACGACTCTCTTTTCGAGAAACACTGTCGAGAAAATTTAGAGAACTGGCATTTGAAGCCGACTGCCAAACGATTCTACTGCCGCCAGCATACACTGCGCGTAGGGACCACGAAGATGAGATACGAGAAATTAGGTCTCATATGTAAATTTCAGCTAGTAATACAGAATACTCTGTTCATGAATTACAAGACGAGGAGGTATACTTGGAAAAAGCGGATGATACGGGAACATTTCAGTTGCGTTACATCATGGTCAGGCAGAGATTCAGAAATCAGACATTACGGTGCAAGGCAGATATAAACTTAATTCGCAATGTAGTAGTGATGAAGAGTGGGCTGAAGTTTAAGAGATTAGTGAGGAAGAATCAATATGCAAAGAAATGCGATACAGAAGTACTAAGGAATGACGAGATACGCTTGATGTTCTATGAGTTTATAGATACTGCAATAAGGAACAGCTCACTAGGCAGTACAGTTGAAGAGGAATGGACATCTCTAAAAAGAGCAATCACAGAAGTTGAAAAGAAAAACATCGGCGCAAAGTGTAAAGAAGGTAACCGTGAAGAAACCATGGGTAGCGGAAGAAATACTTGAGTTGATCGACGAAAGAAGAAAGTAGAAAAGTGTCCAGGGACATTGAGGAATACAGAAGGCACTGAGGAATGAAATAGATAGGAAGTGCAGCTAAGACGAAATGGCTGTATAAAAATGCGAAGAAATCGAAAAAAAAATTGATTGTTGGGAGGAATGACAGTTTATAAGAAGGTCAAAACAACCTTCAGTCAAATTAAAAGCAAGGGTGGTAACATGAAGGGCGCAACGGGAATTCAGATGTTAAATACAGAGGAGAGAGCAGATACGTAGAAGGAGTACAGCGAAGGGCTCTATGGGGGGAAAGATTTATCTGATGTGATAGAAGAAGAAACAGGAGTCGATTTAGATGAGATAAGGGATCCAGTATTAGAGTCAGAATTTAAAAGAGTTTTGAAGAACTTAAGATCAAATGAGGCAGAACGGATAAATAACGTTTCAACAGAATTTTCTGAAATTTCACGTTGATGTATAGAATGTACGAGTTTGGCGACGCACTATCTGACTTTCGGAAAAATATCATCCACACATTTCCGAAGACTGCAAGAGCCGACAAGTGCGAGAACAATCGCATCAGCTTAACAGCTCATGCATCCAAGTTACTGATAAGAATAATAAACAGAAGAATGGGAAAGAAAATTGAGGATGTGTTTGGCTTTATAAATGGAAAAGGTACAAGAGAGACAATTCTGACGTTGCGTTTGATAATGGAAGCAAAATTTTTCAAGACACGTTCATAGGACTTGTCGACCTGGAAAGCGTGTTTGACAATGTAAAATGGTGCAAGACGTTCGAAATTCTGAAGGTTAGTTAGGTTTAAGTAGTTCTAAGTTCTAGGGGACTGATGACCTCGAAAATTAAGTCCCATAGTGCTTAGAGCCATATGAACCATTTTTTGACCCAACATTCTAAAGTCAAATACTTTCTGGTTGTCTCATATTTTCATACTTACTCTCAACATTCAACAAATCAACAAAAGCGCTGCGTTCACAACAATGAACTTGCCATTACGACAGGCCAACTGTTCGAATTATCCATTGTATCTGCTCAATTTGTGTTCTCTATCGTTTGTGATCAGTCTGAATTGTGACATCATGGTCATTACATCAATGACTGACGTTCAGTTGGAAGAATTAGTAAATAGTTCAACAGTCGAAGGATAACTTTCTGAGCTCGAAGATCATGTCAGTAATGCATTTGAAAGCTAGTGTTCTGATGACACTAATGACAGTCCACAGCCTGTTCAAAGTTGTGTACAGACTTCTATTTCCAGAAACGGGAACACAGAATGGCAGTCGCAACCAGTAGCAAAACACGGAGGCCTATCTGCTTCGATCGTCATCAGGAGTACCCCGGGAGTTACCAGGTTTGCAAGCAGCAGAATAAGTGATGTAAAAAGTTCTTTTGAAGTGTTATTTTCGACGGCACTTCAGAATGAAATAATAATGTCAAATATTGAGGGACAACGAGTTTATGGTAAACAATGGACAAACATTGATGATTCTCTTTTTCATGCCTACTTAGGACTCCTATTCCTCGAGGGTGTATGTCACCCACATGGGGAATCTACAAAAAGTTTGTTGGACAAGTATACTGGGCGGAACATATTTCGAGCAACCATGTTTCAAAAAGATTCTATAAAATATCTTGCGATTTGGTAAGCAATCCGCAAGAGAGAAAACACGACGTACTGATAAACTCGCTGCAGTTCGCAGTATCTGGGAGAAGTGGTTAGTAGTCCTTCCTATACTGTATAATCTAGGGGAAAATGTGATCATCGACGAGGGCGAGGAGCTGGTAGCATTTAGAGGCCGCTGTCCATTCAAGCAGTCCATCCAAAGCAAACAGGTAAAATATGGGATCAAGATATGGACTCTATGTGAAAGTGGATCTTCATATATACTGAAAGCCCAAATTTATACAGGATAGGAGAACAGAGTGACATCAGAAAAAAATCATGGAATGAGAGCAGTTGCTTATCTTACCTCTGATTTGCGTGGTCAGAATGTAACATGTGATAATTTTGTTACGTCATACAATTTGGGACAGCTGCTGCTGAAAAGGAAACTGACAATGTTAGGAACCATACGTAAAAATAAGCCAGAGCTTACACAAAATATGACCAACAAGGAGATCCATAGCTCTTAATTCTACTAAGAATATTGCTCTATTGAGCACTCTCCACCTTGGAGGCGAAATAAGCGACAGGGCTGATAAGAA
Source organism: Schistocerca americana (assembly GCF_021461395.2). Taxonomy (NCBI): domain Eukaryota; kingdom Metazoa; phylum Arthropoda; class Insecta; order Orthoptera; family Acrididae; genus Schistocerca; species Schistocerca americana. Next base: position 184,738,549 of record NC_060123.1, read on the forward strand.
ACCAAAAATGATTTTATATTAAAATTCAACCAAAGTGGCTGTAGGCTCACTTGATGAACTAACAGGTACATATACATGCAAACGAAAAACCAACAGATCACCCACGATAGTTTTGTACAATATTCTTGATGCTACTGCTTATAGTGCATACGTTTTGTGGACTTCGGTTGACCCTAAGTGGACGGCAAGAAAATTGTGTAGAAGAAGAATATTTATGGACGAACTTGGAAAGTCACTGGTTGCAGAGCACATTGCATCAGGAGCATCCAAGACCCTGAAGGAGTAGCAGTTGTGGCTAAATCAGTAACAACAGGACACTGTACTAAACGTGCACGCTGTAAGTTAAGTCCTTCAAGCAATGACGATAAAGCAAACATGTTTGGAAAGTGTAATAAACATGAATGCGAAACACAAGGCACCTACTTGTGTTCAAAGTGCAGTGCGTAAGAAGGAATGAAAGTGATACGGCCAGACGGACAGACCGTTGTTGGGAATGACTTTTTGGTGAAAATATCTGTTGTTCCTTATATACTCTGCACAAATATTAAATTAATAAATTTTCTTTAGGGAAGTTCTGTGTATTATTATTATTATTTCTTTCTTGTCTCAGACGTTATGTCTGGTTAAAAATGGAAGGTGACGCGGACCTTGATCAAGCGTGACTTCCTTTTAACTGTACGGTATATGTTACAATGCATTTAGGAACTTTCGGGTAATTGAACAAGTGTCAATAATTACAGATTTCTGTAGTTGTATATATAAGATTATTATTATTATCATCACTTTTATTATTATTATCGCTATGATCATTAACAACATACTGTAACATAACAACAATGTCGATGCCTTGTAACTGTACAAAAAATACGTGTAAGTAGAAGTTTTCTTAGCATTTTATTATGTCGGGATATATTGACTCGAACAGTACATTTGTATAGTAAAAGTGAACAGAGCAGCACAGCTAAGGTGGGCGCGTTTAATTTACATCAGTGTGGAATACGGTGAGATCACAGCAAGGGACGTGGGTTCGGGTTGTATCCATGCCATTGGAATTTACTCGTGATTTAAAGTTTTACAGAATTGTGTTCCTTTTCGCGTAACTAGTCTTGGGGATCGTTAGTCCTTTGCTTTCTTTTTTGATATCATCAGTACACATGGTGGTAAGTATTAACTTACAAATGAAGCATATGTTAATTCAAGTGACCTGTTATTTCCTTTCACTCATAAAGTCATGTTTCAGAAGCTTGTCACTGTTTTTAATTTTGTTAGTGCTATGGTGTCCGGTAGGGGTGTTAAATGGTTCGATCTGATACTTAATATTTATTCATATCGGATAACCTTTTGTAGCTTGGGTTCTTCAGACATTATATTCCATTTTTCGTACGCCAGGCTTTCACAAAATGTTTATCTAACGAAGCTTCCTTTATTCAAGAGTTCCACCACGTGTCCTAAATGTCTGCATGTGTCTACTTAAGATATGCTTCGTAAAAAGTGCTCCATTCCCTACCTTGGTATGTAACTCAGAAGTAACGCATAGCTTGCAGTTATATTGCATAAGAATGTTACGGCACCACACGTGAAGACTATGTAACGTAAACGCAGTGACTGCGTCATCGGAACCTATTTCTTTCACAACACAAGCTCATAGATGTACGGATTCCTAAACAGCATAATTTACAAATGACAAATACATTCGTCGTGCAGAAGTCGAGGCCTACAAGGTAAAGCTTATTAAACTCTGAAACAGTACATTACTGCGTTCTAGTCAATGTTCTAATTAAATTTCGTCTCTTTTACTTCCAACTAATATCTCTTTTCCGTGGGACTTTGAAAAAGTTTTTCCATCTCCGAAACCTCACCAATATAGTCAGATTGCTTTATTAAGAGAGTATATTTCACGACAGAGATCGAATTCATAATCTTATATGAACACATACGTTCAGTTTCAAAGGGATCGCCAGACTTTCAACGAAGAAAAATGCGAAATGAAGCGAAACAAATTTCATGAAGTGCACAAGAGATGCGAACAAAACGCATTTGTAAGCCTTGAAGGAAAAATGGTGGTTCTAGTGACTACCTTTAGGTAGTATCACAGCAGACGATAGAATTACAAGGGATGTTGCATCTCTCAGGTGAGTTAATTATTTCTCCAGAAAACAGCACTCCTGAAGTCAAAGAATGTGTCCTTCACTACAAGGAAACGGTTATTGAGGAGTTACGACAGCGTGCTGAGAAGTAATACAGTACTCCGAAATTCTTGTGTGAAAAGACGTAAAGCTTTTTAAATAAAACAAACGTTATTAACGTTTTTCTTCTTTGTTCTTCATGTCTGAAAATCTACAACCGTCACTAGAGGGCGCCCAATTGTAGCGCATAACATGGCGATGTGTAACGTAAATATATCGAATCGTGAGAAGGAGAATGCTGTAACAGGGCTGCGACTATGAAGAGTTCGTCCACACAATGCAGACCACACACGAGCGCTGCGACATGTACAACTATCTGGCGCTATGGGTTCACTGTAGTCGACCATCCTTCATACATTACCGACTTGGCCCCATCCGATTTTCATGTATATCCAAAACTTAAAGAACGTCTTCGAGTACATCACTTTGATAGTGATGAAGCAGTGCGATCAGAGGTGATGTTGTAGCTCCTTCAACAAAGTCAAGCATTCTAGAGTGACGTATCAACAAACCACTCATTGGGAGAAATGTGTTCGTCGTCGGGCTGACTATGTTAAGAGTTAAATATGTGGACATGAAGAATAAGCATGTAGAATGTGAACAACGTTTGTTTCATTTCAACAGCCTCAAGAGTTTTCACATAAAAAATTCGGAGGAAAAACTTTTCCGCACGTCCTCGTACATTTGAAGCGCATGCTTGGACACTGAGGAAGACGGAAAATACTACAGGCTTTCGAGATGTGGTGTTGGAGGTAAATGTGAAGATCCCAAGGACTAACAGAGCCTCAAATGAATCAGTACTCAGAACAGCACAAGAGACAAGGAGCCTATTCAAAACAGTCACTCCTAGGAGAAACCACATGGTCGGCTGCTTCCTCGTCCATTCTTTCCAGGTAACTACTCTGGGAATAAGAGAGACCAACCGAGGCTGGAAATTAAAGTTGACAGAAGATAAGATAGTATTAAGACTAGCAGCAACAAGGGAGGAATATGAGCGAGTCCGCCAGTTTTCAGGCTGGGGAGGAAAAGATATAAATCTGAAGGTTCTAAATGTAACAAATTATGCTGTACATCGGTACAAGTGGGAGAAGGATACACATACATCAGAAACTCAGTCTCGCAGGTGGACAACACAAGAGGTAACAACGCGCTAGGCATCCCAGCAAGGCAGTGTGTGGAGGTATTTTCATACAAACATGTGTAAGAAAGGATAGAATTACATCTCGATACGTCTGCAAGCGGCCGGTGAAGAGAACATGAGGCCACTGTCCAATAATCTGCATCCGCCAGTTCGCCTAGAGAAGGCTGTAGGCAACATTTTGCGTTTATAATACACAGGAGCGCCAGAGAAACTGATATAGGCATGCGTATTCAAATACAGAGATATGTAAACAGGCATAATACGGCGTTGCGGTCGGCAACGCCTGTATAAGACAAGTGTCTGGCACAGTTGTTAGATCGGATGCTGCTGTTATCAACATTTAAGTGAATTTGAAACTGGAGCTACAGAAGGGGCACGAGCGATGGGACACAACTTCTCCGCGGTAGCCATGAAGTGGGGATTTTCCACTGCGATCATTTCACGAGTGTACCGTGAATATCAGGAATTCGGTGAAACATCAAATCTCCGATCCTGCAAACCTGGGACCAACGACGACTGAAGAGAATCGTTCAACGTGTCAGAAGTGCAACCCTTCCGCAAATTGCTGCAGATTTCAATGATGGGGCGTCAAAAAGCGTCAGCGTGAGAACCATTCAACGAAACATCATCGATATGGGCTTTCGGGGCTGAAGCCCCACTCGTGTACCTTTCATGACTGCACGGCACAAAGCTTCACGCGTTGCCTGGGCCCGTCAACACCGACATTTGACTTTTGATTACTGGAAACGTGTTGCCTGGTTGGACGAGTTTCGTTTCAACTTGTATCGAGCGGACGACGTATACGTGTATGGAGATAACCTCGTGAATCCATGGAACCTGCTTGTCAGCAGGGAACTGTTCTAGCTGGTCGAGGCTCTGTAATGGGGTGGGGCATGTGGAGCTTGAGTGATGTGGAACCCCTGACACGTCTTGACACGACTCTGACAGTTGACACGTACGTAAGCATCTTGACTGATCACCTGCATCCATTCATATTCATTGTGCATTCCGAAGAACTTTTGCAATTCCGGTAGGACAATGCGACACCCCAGTCGTCCAGAACTTCTACAGAGTGGTTTCAGGAATACTCTTCTGAGTTTAAACACTGGCCACAAAACCCTCCAGGCACGAACATTATTGAACATATCAGGGATGCCTTGCAATGTGCTGTTGAGAAGATATCTTCAGCCCCTTGTACTCTTACGGATTTGTGGACAGCCCTGCATGATTCATGGTGTCAGTTCCCTCCAGCACTACTTCAGACATTAGTCGAGTCCATGCCACGTGTTTGAGGCACTTCTGTGTTTTCGCTGGGTCCCTACACGATTTTAGGCTGGTGTACTAGTTTCTTTATCTCTTGAGTGTAGGTGACAGGAAGTACGGTGTTATCAGTAGAGAAGCAATAACAGCAGAATGGGTCGGTCAGAAGGGCTGAGTGAGTTTGAACTTGCACTTGCCATTGCATGACACCTGAGTAAGAAAACCATGAGGGACACATCAACCCTTCTAAATCTACAAATAACAGTTTTATGGACTTCGAAGTACATCGTTTTTTGCGAAAAAATAGTTCCATATTAAACAGCTTTATTATGTGATCGGACGCAACTTTACAATAATATTTTATACATTGACGTAATTTCACCACAAATAATGGTTTATTGACTTCCAAGTGCCATTGCTAGTTTGTAAAGCAGATCTGTATTGCGAATACGGAATAGCTTTTCACAGGAAAATTACAGAAAAAATTATACTGGCGCCACATCAGAAGACATCAATCTGGTTGTCTTTGACAGATGCGATCGACCTCAGTCATTATGGTAACACATGGCGTCCATGATATGCATCTCTGAAATTTGCCTACCATCTTACAACGACGTCTCCATGACAACGGCGTCCTTAGATAGCAAGTTCAAGCCAGAACAGTGCGCCAATGTTCTACTAAACTTCGTATTATTCAGAACACTGTGTAATTACTGTATAACACCGTAGATCATAATTATTTTGTGAGGGCTGTTCGCACAGTAAAATGTGGCCGGCGCGAAATGAAAACCGCAGGGAAAATCAGAAATTTTTTATTCGGAAGGGTTAGCCTCACCTTCCAGCTACATCTCTAAATAGTCGCCACTCCGACTTACACGTTTGTCGTGGCGTTGCACAAAGTTTCCAGTATCCTCGTCACAGAAAGAAGCCGTCTCTGCTTTCCGCTACGCTGGTCTGCCTTTCGTTGTTTGTGCCAAAATATTGTCTTCGTGGTTCATGTGAGCAGAGATGAACATCGAAGGAAGCCAATTAAGGGCTGTATCGTGGGTTATCGAACACTTCCCATCGAAAACGCTGCAGGAGTGTTTTCATTGCCCCTGCAGAATGCGGTTCAAAATTGAGACGTGAGGCGATCGACAGGTACACTAAGGACACTGCCCAACACATCTGTGCGAAGTTCCATCGGATTTTCACAGTCGTTTCCATTTCGCGCTTAATCGGACCATGCTTTCCGCGTACGCCTCGTACGTAAATCGAATTTGTTTATTCTATACATACATTATACTGATTGAATAGTCGATGCTATGCTTATACCGGCTGATCAAAAAGTCCGTACAAGTTTGAAAACTGAATAAATCACGGAATAATGTAGATAGAGAGGTACAAATTGACACACATGCTTGGAATGACATGGGGTTTTATTAGAACCAAAAAAGTACAAACGTTAAAAAAATGTCCGATAGATGGCGCTTCATCTGATCAGAATAGCAATAATTAGCATAACAAAGTAAGACAAAGCAAAGATGATGTTTTTTACAGGAAATGCTCAATATGTCCGCCATCATTCCTCAACAATAGCTGTAGTCGAGGAATGATGTTGTGAACAGCACTGTAAAGCATGTCCGGAGTTATGGTGAGGCATTGGCGTCGATGTTGTCTTTCAGCATCCCTAGAGATGTCGGTCGATCACGATACGCCGGCCGAAGTGGCCGTGCGGTTAAAGGCGCTGCAGTCTGGAACCGCAAGACCGCTACTGTCGCAGGTTCGAATCCTGCCTCGGGCATGGATGTTTGTGATGTCCTTAGGTTAGTTAGGTTTAACTAGTTCTAAGTTCTAGGGGACTAATGACCTCAGCAGTTGAGTCCCATAGTGCTCAGAGCCATTTGAACCATTTTTTTTTTTTTTTATCACGACACACTTGCGACTTCAGGTAACCCCAAAGCCAATAATCGCACGGACTGAGGTCTGGGGACCTGGGAGGCCAAGCATGACGAAAGTGGCGGCTGAGCACACGAACATCACCAAACGACGCGCGCAAGAGATCTTTCACGCGTCTAGCAATATGGGGTGGAGCGCCATCCTGCATAAACATCGTACGCTCCAGCAGGTGTTTATCAGCCAGGCTGGGGATGATGCGATTCTGTAACATATCGGCGTACGTCTCACCCGTCACAGTAGCAGTTGCGCCATCTGTTGGACATTTTGTGAACTTTTTTTTTGTTCTAATGAAACCCCATGTCATTTCAAGCATGTGTGTCAATTTTTACCTCTGTATCTACATTATTCCGTGGTTTATTAAGTTTTCAAATTTATACTGACTTTTTGATCATCCGGTATTATACAGGTTAAATAAATTGTTTGCGCTAGATGTTACTACAAGAAATAAGAGAAATAATTTTTAAACAATCTTATTACAGTTACTCAATAATTTTGACGGTCTTTTTTGTCGTATAGAGACTACCTTTTTATAATTATGCACATTTAGATAAACCGTATTTTCAAATGATACGGAATTTATGCAAATCGTTTCTTATTGGCTGACACTGACGTCATACAGCACAAACACGTCCTCTGCAGGTCTATGTAACGCAATGCTGCGTAGCCAACAGCAGCAGTTTCTGTGACTGAGGTCTACTGACTGTCCTGGTCATCGATAACTTCAGCTGATGGGTAACGACTTTTTGATTATAATAAGTATAAATTTCTTTAAGTCACTGACTTCTTTAGGTAACTAGCACTAGTTGTGCTTCTCTGAAGATGGCCTAATACTAGATCCAAACCAGCCATTTTAAATAAAATAATCATTACGACATAGACTGTTTTTCATTAATTTTATACCTTTTAAAGTTGCCGAAGTCGACTGTTATTGATGCGATTGTGAAGTGGAAACGCGAAGGAAGAACCGCAATTAAACCAAGACCGGGAAGACCTCATGTATCGATGGACAGGACCCTCCAGCATTGCGGAGGGTGGTTGTAAAAACCACATGATGTCAGCGGAAGTAATCACTCGTGAGTTCCAAAGTTCTGCCAGCAGGAGGCTAGCTAGCACACTAACAGTGTGTAGGGAGCTAAAAGAGTGGGGTGCAAAGTTGGAGCAGCTCCTCGTAAGCCGTACAGTTCTTTCGTCACTGCAAAGAGGCACTTGAAGTGGTGTAAAGGGCAACGCCACTGCTCAATGGATGACTGAGTGATTTGGAGTGATGAATCACGCTGTATAGCGTAGGAGTCCGATAGAGGGGCTTGGGTTTGGCAAATGTCTGAAGACGGCACGGTGCCACAAAGGAAAAATGATAACTGCGCCAAGCAAGTCCACATACTTGCTACTAAAAGGACAACTTATTACGAATCTATCTGTTAGGATAAACGGCTGACCAGTTCTTCGGCGCCTTGAGGCCCGATAGGTGTAGTCGTCGACCAGAGGTGGAAATACGCATCACATATTGACACCGTAACACAATGATCATTAGAAACGCTAAATAGCCTGATTGAAATTGGCCACAAACGCTTCCACTCCCACCCGACCTAATTAATTTATACAGCAACAGCATCCTAACCTCAATTGTGGGATACGGGTCAGGAGTCTGGGCACACAGGCTCACGAGGTTTATGCCTGCTATGGCCGTGAGAAGGGTGCAGCGAAATATGCTTCTGCGCTCGGTAGGGGCATACAGAACAACTCCTGGGGGGGAGGGGGGGGGGCACTGCTAGTGCTAATGGGGCTCTGTTCAAATGGTTCAAATGGCTCTGAGCACTATGCGACTCAACTGCTGAGGTCATCAGTCGCCTAGAACTTAGAACTAATTAAACCTAACTAACCTAAGGACAACACACAACACCCAGCCATCACGAGGCAGAGAAAATCCCTGACCCCGCCGGGAATCGAACCCGGGAGCCCGGGTGTGGGAAGCGAGAACGCTACCGCACGACCACGAGATGCGGGCGGGGCTCTGTTCCATTGACATAAAAATCAGAGGACAGGCCGCCTGGTACTGGGTGAAGAAGGAGAGGAGGGACAAGATATTGGAATATTGGAAATTATGGGGGTACACGTTGGGGAATTGTGGCAAGAACAGTGGGATAACAGTGAAACGGGGCGAAGAACGTATGAGTTGCTGCCACACATTGAGGAGCGATTACAGCTTACATATCTCAGACCAACCAGAGGACTGCTGCACTTCCTTACTGGACATGGACCCTCCCCAAAATACCTATGTCTGTTCGGGAACCAGGCTACACCAGCGTGTGACTGTGGTGCCGTGCAAGGCACTCCAGACCACGTGGTGTATGGTTGCCCACTCTTCGACAACGTTGCAGAGGAACTTAGACAACAACTTCCTAACCACGACACGCACCATCTGCTCAGGCATGAGAACACCTTACACGTCCTGAATAATCTTTCAGATGCAATTTACAGTAAATCTATAATATTTCATACCGAAATTTGACTCCGTGCACCTATCCTGTTCCGCTGGGACATGGACTTGGCCAGCCGCTTCACGGCTGGAATCCACCATGTCTGGAAATAAGGGGGGGGGGGGGGGGGGGAGGTGCACACCTTTCACCGAACATGACACGCACCGACAAACACAATATAGATAAGAAATAGGTTAGTTGTAGGATACGCTAGAGAAACTCCTTACGATATTACTGCAGCGATTAACGCCCATTGGGGATAGCTCGGTTGGAAAGGCCAACGACAACATAGGTTTGTTAAACTCTGGCACATCTGTATCGCTGCTGGTAGTGTAGATTAGCTAGTTATAGACAGAAGCATATACATCAACAATAACAACTGTAGAGAAATAATACTACGAGTAGAATCTGCATACCTGTAGCATTAACAATTAAGCTGCAGTAGTTGTAATACGATTGTAATATTAGGACCCACTAATGTAGTAAGGTGGTGGTTTAATATGTATCCTTGTAACGAATTTGAATAAAGAATTTTTTAAAAAATGCGTCTGAAGAGCGTTATGTGCCAACAGCGAAGTCTGGAGGAGATTAAGTTACGGAATGACCGTGTTTTTCCATAGTTAGGGTATCGTCCCCATACTACACTTAAGGAAACACTAAATGCGGATGACTATGATTTTACAATGTTGTCTACCGCGTACTGTTCAGAAACAGTTTGGAGGCGATGATTGATTGTGTCAGCATGACAATGCCCCCTGTCATGAAGCGACATCAGTGACGTAACGGTTTGTGGACAACGAAATTCTTGTGATGGAGTCGCCTTCACACCTAGCCCGAACCCAATGGATATCCTTTGGGAAGCCACGCTCCAAAATCTAGTATCCAAAGTCAGTGCCTTCTCTGGTTTCCGCTCTAGAGGAATAATTGGCTGCCATTTCTCCATTCAGACACTTCATTTAAAGTGTCCGCAACAAAACTATGGCAGGGAAGGCGAATGGTTTATTGGTAGAATTTTGGAAAAGAGTGGTTCACCTGTAACGGAGACCGCATTCGCTGCGACCTATTCTTAAGTACTGCTCGAGTGTCTTAGATCCGTAATAAGTCGGACCGAAGGAAGACATCGAAGCAATTCAGAGGCGGGTTGCTAAATTTCTTACCGGTAGATTCGACCAACACGTAAGTATTACGAAGATGCTTTGCGAACTCAAATGGGAATGCCTGGAGCGAAGACGACTCTCTTTTCGAGAAACACTGTCGAGAAAATTTAGAGAACTGGCATTTGAAGCCGACTGTCAAACGATTCTACTGCCGCCAGCATACACTGCGCGTAGGGACCACGAAGATGAGATACGAGAAATTAGGTCTCATATGTAAATTTCAGCTAGTAATACAGAATACTCTGTTCATGAATTACAAGACGAGGAGGTATACTTGGAAAAAGCGGATGATACGGGAACATTTCAGTTGCGTTACATCATGGTCAGACAGAGATTCAGAAATCAGACATTACGGTGCAAGGCAGATATAAACTTAATTCGCAATGTAGTAGTGATGAAGAGTGGGCTGAAGTTTAAGAGATTAGTGAGGAAGAATCAATATGCAAAGAAATGCGATACAGAAGTACTAAGGAATGACGAGATACGCTTGATGTTCTATGAGTTTATAGATACTGCAATAAGGAACAGCTCACTAGGCAGTACAGTTGAAGAGGATTGGACATCTCTAAAAAGAGCAATCACAGAAGTTGAAAAGAAAAACATCGGCGCAAAGTGTAAAGAAGGTAACCGTGAAGAAACCATGGGTAGCAGAAGAAATACTTGAGTTGATCGACGAAAGAAGAAAGTAGAAAACTGTCCAGGGACATTGAGGAATACAGAAGGCACTGAGGAATGAAATAGATAGGAAGTGCAGCTAAGACGAAATGGCTGTATAAAAATGCGAAGAAATCGAAAAAAAAATTGATTGTTGGGAGGAATGACAGTTTATAAGAAAGTCAAAACAACCTTCAGTCAAATTAAAAGCAAGGGTGGTAACATGAAGGGCGCAACGGGAATTCAGATGTTAAATACAGAGGAGAGAGCAGATACGTAGAAGGAGTACAGCGAAGGGCTCTATGGGGGGAAAGATTTATCTGATGTGATAGAAGAAGAAACAGGAGTCGATTTAGATGAGATAGGGGATCCAGTATTAGAGTCAGAATTTAAAAGAGTTTTGAAGAACTTAAGATCAAATGAGGCAGAACGGATAAATAACGTTTCAACTGAATTTTCTGAAATTTCACGTTGATGTATAGAATGTATGAGTTTGGCGACGCACTATCTGACTTTCGGAAAAATATCATCCACACATTTCCGAAGACTGCAAGAGCCGACAAGTGCGAGAACAATCGCATCAGCTTAACAGCTCATGCATCCAAGGTACTGATACGAATAATAAACAGAAGAATGGGAAAGAAAATTGAGGATGTGTTTGGCTTTATAAATGGAAAAGGTACAAGAGAGACAATTCTGACGTTGCGTTTGATAATGGAAGCAAAATTTTTCAAGACACGTTCATAGGACTTGTCGACCTGGAAAGCGTGTTTGACAATGTAAAATGGTGCAAGATGTTCGAAATTCTGAAGGAGTAAGCTGAAGGAGAGATGGGTAATATAAAGCGTGTACAAGGGCCAAGAGGGAATAGTAAGAGTGGTCGACCAAGAACGAAGTGCTCGGATGAAAAAGGGTGTAGTCTTGCACCCCTACTGTTCAGTCTTGTTCAACCTGTGCATCGAAGAAGCGGTAATGGAAGTAAAAGAAAGGTTCAGGAGTGGGACTCAAATTCATGGTCAAAGTATATCAATGATAAGATTCGTTGATGACAGTGCTATCCTGAGTGAAAGAGAAGAATTACATGATCTGCTGAATGGAATGGGCAGTCTAATGAGTATAGAATATGGCTTGAGAGTAAATCGAAGAAAGACTAAGAGAATGAGAATGTAGCAGAATTGATATCAGCAAAATAATCATTGATGGACGTAGCAAGGAGAACATCAAAAGCGGACGACCACTGGCAATAGGGGCATTCCTGACCAAGAGAAGTCTGCTAGTATCAAACATAAGACTTAATTTGAGGAAGAAATTTTGGAGAATGTACATTTGGAGAACAGAATTGTGTGGTACTAAACATGGACTGTAGGAAAACCAGAACTGAAGAGAATCGAAGCATTTGCGATGTGGTGCTACAGACGAATGTTGAAAATTAGGTGGAATGAGAAGGTAACGAATGCGGATGTTCTGTGCAGAATGGGAGAGGAAAGTAATATGCGTAAAAGACTGACAAGGAGAAAGGACAGGGTGATAGGAGATCTGCTAAGGCATCAGGGAATGACTTCCACGGAACTAGAGGGAGCTGTAGAGGGCAATACTTAGAGAAAGACAGAGATTGGAATACATCCACTAAATACTTGAGGACGTAGATTGCAAGTGCTACAGTAAAATAAAGAGGCTGGCAGAGGATAGGAATTTGTGGCGGGCCGCACCAAACAATCAGAAGACAACTGACAAAAAAAAAAAATAGGCCAGAGGCATACAGGCAATCGTTTTTTCCTCGCTCCATTTGCGAGTGGAACAGGAAAGGAAATGACAAGTGGTGGTATAGTGGCGCAGGGTACCCGCCGCCACGTACACTACGCACTCTTGAAATGCATCTCAGAAGTTTCCTTTACTTAATTTTTCTTATATTTTCGATTTAATGCACTATCGTGCTAGGCAAGGTTGTGAGAGGGACCTGTATGAACCCACGCAGCAGGTTATCGACCGTTGTTAAACTACACCGACCAGCCTGGACGTTGATTTATGGATGTTCTCCCCCCTTGTTTGGTCATGTGCTAGGTGGTTCTCAACCACGGTCTCCGAAAATAAGACAAGCAATTAGTTAAAATACGACAACATACAGAACGAAGTACACACAATTTACAGACAAATGGCGTGCGTGGCTGCCCTCCCTTAGGTTCACGACTGTGCCGACAGGAAGGGGAACATGCCACAAAATAAATGTTTCCAAATCAAGAATACAGCTGATCCCGAATGACGGGATGAATGTTAGGGAAGGGAAATTAGATTATGTTCACTCTACAACTTTCTCTTCGATGCGTAGCTGTTCATCAACTGTATCAAAACAGGCTTGGGAAGATTATCATCCATTCCTTACTTGTGCGAAATGAACGAAGTGGACTGTTGTTTATCCCTTTCACTACCAATTATTTTTCGGTGTGAAAGTCATTACTGTACAGTTATTTTAATTAACTTCATGGTCAAAATAATAATAATATGAAAAAATATTTCCCACCATCTCATTTTCCAACATGCGGAGGGTGGACATACAGGGATATTTATCAATACCTCTGGGGTTAAACTTGGAGATTAACTTGGAGATATGCTCTGTCCACTGAAACGTGTCTGTTTTCTGTGATTGTTGCAGTTTTTGTACAGTCGTTTTCTGAAACCCCAGAGGTATTGATAAATATCCCTGTATGTCCACCCTCCGCATGTTGGAAAATGAGATGGTGGGAAATATTTTTTCATATTATTATTATTTTGACCATGAAGTTAATTAAAATAACTGTACAGTAATGACTTTCACACCGAAAAATAATTGGTAGTGAAAGGGATAAACAACAGTCCACTTCGTTCATTTCGCACAAGTAAGGAATGGATGATAATCTTCCCAAGCCTGTTTTGATACAGTTGATGAACAGCTACGCATCGAAGAGAAAGTTGTAGAGTGAACATAATCTAATTTCCCTTCCCTAACATTCATCCCGTCATTCGGGATCAGCTGTATTCTTGATTTGGAAACATTTATTTTGTGGCATGTTCCCCTTCCTGTCGGCACAGTCGTGAACCTAAGGGAGGGCAGCCACGCACGCCATTTGTCTGTAAATTGTGTGTACTTCGTTCTGTATGTTGTCGTATTTTAACTAATTGCTTGTCTTATTTTCGGAGACCGTGGTTGAGAACCACCTAGCACATGACCAAACAAGGGGGGAGAACATCCATAAGTCAACGTCCAGGCTGGTCGGTATAGTTTAACAACGGTCGATAACCTGATGCGTGGGTTCATACAGGTCCCTCTCACAACCTTGCCTAGCACGATAGTGCATTAAATCGAAAATATAAGAAAAATTAAGTAAAGGAAACTTCTGAGATGCATTTCAAGAGTGCGTAGTGTACGTGGCTGCGGGTACCCTGCACCACTATACCACCACTTGTCGTTTCCTTTCCTGTTCCACTCGCAAATGGAGCGAGGAAAAAACGATTGCCTGTATGCCAGGTAAATTCTTGGAAGAATCAGTGCCCATCATCAGAGAACTGTCTGAGCGCAAATTCGGGCTAAGCTACCTACCTCCGATATGGAATTAGTATGAGTCACCTTACGAACCAGTACAACTACACATCACTGCAAATGTGATTAGGTTTTTATATGATTTTGTATTTCACTGTGATTTGTCTTCCCTTATAGGACACTGTAGGAAGGTCTGAATTTGCAGTTCTTTAAGGCAAGGGAAGATCTTCTTGACAATCGATAGCCTGTCATGCAGCACAGTTCGGTTGCTGAAACAGTTCCTTAATTTCGTTCCTTAACACGAGTTATTCACATGTGAACCTGCCGAGAACAGCGTTAGATGAAGCAATACTCTACTTTTCCAAAAAGCAAAAGGTGAACCAATGTAATCTTGTTCATATTGACAAAGAAGCTGCTGGAACGATTGTAAAAATATGCAACAGCATGTTATGGGTATGAGCGTGTGAGCAAAAATTCTGTCGGCAAGAAGGGAGGAATCTCTTGTGCTAGAGGCTGAAGCATATTGATCGTGGAGTGACGTTGCGTCTCCAGTAATAAGATAAAACCCTAGAGAGGAGAAAAGGAGGCGTATTTTAAGCTTCCTTCTCAGAACTAGGATTATGCACAGCTCACTCTTTCTTCTGCTTTTCAAGAAGAGAGTTTCTTAAAACACACATAATTTCAGTTATTTAGTGCAGAAAAGAATAGTTTACATCCAGTAATTTTCATTAAATCTATGAAAAGGTGTGTTACCAAAAACACTTTCTGACAAACAAAACATACAATTTATCACACGATTTGTACATATTGAGGCCGCCATTTGGGCAACCGAAACTGCAGAATATTGTCTACATATAAACAGTTTCAGAGTGCTTTTTTGGTGAAGTATTCGTGGAAATGTTCACTGGAGAAAGTGCGTAAGAAATCTTTTAATCCTGGACCTTACAATGAAATACAAGGGAACATAAAAAAATAAAAATATTTTGAGATAGTTTAAAATAAATTTCGTATCTTGGACGAACTGTCTCAAAGATATGTGTTACGCATGCTTAAAGGAAAACTACCGATCGATAACAGAGAAAAACTGGTTAAAGTCCCCGACGTGAATTTGGAATGTTTTCTATCTGTTCGATTACTTTGATAAATGAGGATGTAAGAGCTAACGGTAATATAGTCATCGAAGTGGTAGTAACAGGAGCCAGGCAACCCCATACCATCAGTATAATAACAATCATGAGCAATCAGCTGATTCTCGCTCTGGCTTTGTTCAAAAAATGGTTCAAATGACTCTGAGCACTATGGGACTTAAATTCTGAGGTCATCAGTCCCCTAGAACTTAGAACTGCTTAAACCGAACTAACCTAAGGACATCACACACATCCATACCCGAGGCAGTATCGAACCTGCGACCGTAGTGGTCGCACGGTTCCAGCTGTAGCACCTAGAACCGCTCGGTCACAGCGGCCGGCTCTGGCTTTTCTGTTTTGTCGCTGGCTCCTCAGATGTCAGGTGGTGCACCGTCAAATGGTAGTTGTGTGGACTGTAAAATAAGGAGAAGAACTGGTAACAAATATCATTCCGGCAGTCAAAATAACGGAGCACGTCTATGGAACAATGATAGTGGCAATAACTAGTGAAATTCCAGTCCACAGAATCAGCCACAGTTTAAGGTAAATTACGATAATTCAGGTAACTGGCGGCACACCAATCAAAGAAATAAGCCAAATTTTAATGTGAACATTATTTACCAACAACAAAATTCACAATCGAATTATAAAGTTGGACCGTAGTGGAGAAATCAAACTCGCACGGTCATTTGTGTTGAGGTCACAGAGGAGGTACGACCAATGAGCGTAAATTCGACAGACAACATTTGGCCTTATTAAGCCGCGCAATAATGGCCATCGAATGGTCTGGAGACAGTTTGAATCCAAAAAGTAACCTGCTGCGATATAACGAAGATATCGATATTTAAAATGAACTGGCAATTAGTTATCATGAATGTTCGGGGAGATTACAAGAGGTTGCACTAGTTTGTAAACATGGTGTTGTGGGAATTATTCCGACTGTTATTTCACTTGATACTGGATCTGTGGTTAATGTTCATTGGTCTCTTCCCGATGAGGCAATTTATCTTTTAGCATATCCGCCAAGTAAGCAAATCAAAGGACTGTATTCCAACAGGGGTACTGAAACATACTTTCGTTAGCATATGCAAGTAGTTAATGGAGGTGGAAGGAGGACACACGTCTCAGTAATATAGACGCTGATCTCGGCAGGTTGACATGTGAATAATTCGTGTTAAGGAACGAAATTAAAAAAGATATGGAGATGACTACCTGTACAACTGGGTACCAATGAGTATCTTAAGATAATGACTAGAGTAAAATAAAAGAAAAGCAAATAACCGAAACTCTGCTTTCTTGGAATAAGTGATATTCTGTCTTATATCCGAGGTGCTATAATGCAGTCTTTCTTTGTGAATGTTATTATTTTGTAGGTAACTGGTATACATCAGTAACTAGTTGGTGTGCGTTAACAGAAATGCACTTGTTATGGCGAGTGAAGAGAAATATTACGACCCCTGTAATTTTAAATTAAATTTATTTAAGGGGATCTGATTCGGTTGGCAGGATCGTAGTAATGAATTAAGTGCAATCTTATTGCTAGTATCGAAATAAGGAAGGAACAACTAAGTTAACTTTCTGTAAGGCATGGTTCTTTAATAATGGATAAGTAAACAGGTATATAAAATATTTTAAGATTTGTACTTAATATGGCAGATGCTGTCTCATATGAAATTAAGTAATATTTCCACCTTAATTAAAAACTAAGTATTAGCGTCATCAGAATTATGATTGGGTAAGTAGTGTTGTAATGAATACTGATGGAAGTGGAAGCTTTTAACTGTATTAAGTATTGAAATAAGTATATGTGCTTTGGCTTGTAGCTTTGGATATAGAACCTTGAAGTGCCGTTAATTTAGACCCTTAATACAAAAGTGATCCTCTAATGCAGGTGTAGGCGAATACCGGACCGCGGGCCGCATGCGCCAAGCTAGTGGCCCGGACGTCAAAGTTTTTATGAAACAATCTATACCTTTTCTGATATGCAAATTTAACTAGCGCATGTAATCATTTTAAAAGGTGCAGCCCTCTGCTAACCTCTGCTTCCACAAAGTGAGCCCCGAGTCAAAACTATTGCCCACCCGCGCTCTAATGCGATGTGGAGTAATCTTCCCATCTAGTAATCGTAAATTAATAAATACGTCTAGTGGAAATGCTCGACTAGGGGCCTATAACCTGATGAAATATCTGGTAATTTCGGTTTAATACAGAGGTGACCATATCACAGAAGAAGAATTAAGCAGCGGAGGTACCTGTAATGAGTGTTACTCGGTATATTATCTTACAGCTTAACTGGTCATACCATAACTGTGCTGGCCTTAGTCGAATCTTAATGGAGGATGTAGTATAATAAGAATATGGCAAGAAATTTGATCTTTGTAGTCACTGAAAATAAATCATCTTTTTCTTAGTAGAGCCGATACTATATTTGTAACGACCTGATAGAGTAATAACCTCAGATCTAACATATAAGACTGTAAGTAGTAGTTACTAAAGATTTTATTTCATTAATGTTAATTAGCAAGTGTCAGCATTATCTTTAATGAGTTTGGGACATTCCACTAGCTAGAATTATTCGAAACTGACGTGATAAACCAGGTCTTGATGTTACTGATTTAAAAAGGTTGAGGAAAAGTACAAAATTTAGTGAAGCACCTGACATATTATTGTCTCTTGAATCACCTAAAACTTCCGGCGCAAATATTATGAAAATGGAAAGAGATATGGATGAGCTGGTTTCACAAAGTGTACTGTTAGCCAATAAAAATTGTAGTAATACTTAGAAAGTGTATTTTTTTAATAATATACCTTTTCAAAATGGAACGATCCCTGTTGATACTAACAAACTGAAAGTAGGTTAAATTAGAATGTCAGTGGTGTTTGTTGCAGGATTCTAGTGCGAGTCTTTTACGAGATCTTGTATTTCGGAAAGTTCCCTCACCGCCGCTTGTACAATACCTATAGTAGCAAACACTGAAAAACAACATAAGTACATGCAATAGTTATGTGGATTCTGACCAGAAACGAGACAACTTATCATCACAGGTTGTGCTCAAAATGCCCACCAGCGACGGTGCTACACACTTCCAGTCTGGTATGGAACGACTGCTGCACACATGCTAGCATTTCAACTCGGATGTCCTAGCAGGCTGCTGTAATACGTCGTTGCATCCATCGGGTGTCGTTGGTAAGTCCTTGTAGACAGCGTCTTTCAGCTTTCCCCACAAAAAAAAGGCCTGTAGGCGTCAAATCCGAGGAACGGGACGGCCAATGTACAACTCCTCCGCGTCCAGTCAAGGATCTGGAAACAATTCGTGAAGAAATGCTGTGGTACTTCGTGGACTAGGGGTTGGACAGCCATCATGTTGGTACCACAGGATCCTCCTAGTCCGCAGAGGAACGTCTTCTAGCATCCGTGAAAGACGGTATGTTGAGGTGAGGTTACGATTCTTGTGTGTGTCCAGTATTCCGTCTGTGAAAAACGGACTTATGAACTAATGGTTCACTATTCAACATCACGCCTTTGCGCTCCATGGACGCTGACGTTCCACCTGGCGAAGCCAATAGGAATTGTCAACAGACCAACAGTGGATGTTTCGGTGGTCTACTTGACCATGATGGGTATACGTGGCTTGATCACTAATCAAGATATATGATACACCTGGAGTATCCTACGCCGGCCGGTGTGGCCGAGCGCTTCTAGGCGCTACTGTCTGGAACCGCGCGACCGCTACGGTCGCAGGTTCGAATTCTGCCTCGGGCATGGATGTGTGTGATGTCCTTAGGTTAGTTAGGTTTAAGTAGTTCTAAGTTCTAGGGGACTGATGACCGCACAGTTAAGTCCCATAGTGCTCAGAGCCATTTGAACCATTTTGAGTATCCTACCTTAATGATCTTGTACAGAAGTAAACACAATTCTCATAATCGTTTCCATCCAGCTGTTGATGGAGAGAGATGTGACAGGGATGGAACCTATATCGATGAAGAATGCATAGGACAGTTGCCTGTCTCATGCCATTTCCTCGTGCAATTGAGCGAAAGCTAACGTGCGGATCAACTGCAACAGAATCAAGAACATCGACTTACCCTCTTCTGTTTCACTTGTTTCCTTCTGTTGCGATGTCTTGTTGTTACACTACCACTTTCACGTAACGGGTTGAAGTGGTTGATAAATGGCTGCCAAGATGGTTGATGTCCATTCGGATGTCGTGCCGCATACATCGTACAACAACGAACTTTATATTAAGCTGATCGAGTCATTTGTAATAAAGGAGAAATTATAATCTACTTACCCAGTAAATATTCGTAATGTATGAAAACTGTAATTTGGTGAACAGTATTTTTAACTGATTTCAGCTCTCTAATGCGACCATTCACGTGCCTCAATAAAGGGGGCAGTGATGCGTTACTGTTTAACTTATCTTACATGGAAAGTGACGTTTTATTGAACAAAGAACAATACTTTTATGACAGGAAAAGATCTCGCATTTCAGTCGTAATAACGCTGATTTAATTTTTATGTTAATCAGAGCAAGGGAGAATCTCTGTAATTTTTTGTCATTTGTTTTATTCCTCTATTGTTAGATGTTCTTATCATCCCCTTCTCCCTTGTATCTATATGGACATAATGTCCATGGAAGTCTTGTTGAGTAATAAGTAACGATAAATGAAATTCTTTGTGCTGTGCTTCTTCATTTTAATGCCAAAATTACGCCTTAATAGCTCATGTGACGAATCAAGCGATCAGTTTTTGTGATCAGAATTAACCGGCTTGATCACGATCTGTTAGCCGCCATTATGGATATCTCATAGAGATAATTACTGGTTATATTTATTACATAGAACCTGTTTGCTTTATCTTGACAAAGTCTGATTTGACACAGCGAACAGAAAATGACTCGTTTATAATTTTAAATTTCGCTGGCATAGAACCTTTAACAAATCCAGTTAATTCCAAAGGTAATACTTCGTGTTCTTATTACTAGTTACACCACGAGAGAAAGACATTTTATCGTAAAACATTTATTATAGAAAACTTAGTTTTCTCTCTCACCACTATGACAGACGATATTCGATGGCTAATCGGAAAGTAAGGAACGATAGGTCGTGAATTGGAAACCACAGTGAAAATCAAAACTATTTTATTTACAACAGTTATCTACAACTTCCAGCTACTTATCTCCATAGTCGCCTATACGACGTTTGTCGTACCGTTGTACCAACTTTCCTCGTTATAGAAGACAGCTGCCAGTGCTCTCCGCCAATTCTCTACGCTGGCCTACAGCTCGTCTGTGCCAAAATGTTATCTTCATAGTCAGAGGTTCATGTGAGCGGAGATGAAACTCAGAGGGAGACAATTAGGGGCTGTATTGTGGGTAATCATACATTTCCATTTTGAAACGATACAGGAGCATTTTCATTGCCCCTGCAGAATGCGGCTGAGAGTTGTCTTGAAGAAGAAAACGCACCACAGTTACGTAATGTTAGCTGCGTAGCTTCAGGCGAAATTTCTCACCAGGCCATTGTTCTAGGTATGATTACGTGCTCTCTGTGTGCTCAGAACTGAAAATAACGACGTAACGCGTTCGACGGACATACTAGAAACACTGCCGAACACACCTGTGCAAAACTTCATCGGATTTTATCTGTGGTTTCCATTTCGCGACCGATCGTTCCTTACTTTCCGAATAACCCTCATATATCATCTGAAGACACGATTCGTTAACGAACCAATTTGATTTTGGACATTATTTAATCTGAAAGGTTTTTCGTATTTCCCTCTCAACTCAGATCTCATGTGACGGATGTTATAGTCTCCGTAGCAAGGTCTGAATTTGTAGTCCGTCAAAGTAGGGGGAGAGCTTTTTTGACAGTCGATAAACTGTCAATCAGCACCGTCCAGCTACTGAAACCGATATTTAATTTCTTTCCTTAACATGAACTATTCATATGTGTAGCTGGCGAGAACAGAGTTAGAAGGGGACTGATGACCTCAGATGTTAAGTCCCATAGTGCTCAGAGCCATTTGAACAGAGTTAGACGAACCAGGACTTTACTGTCCTATAAGGAAAAGGTGAAACCGACGTAATCTTGTTCATATCGTCAAAGAAGTTGGAGGAAGAATTGGTAATGAAGTACAATGGTAGATGAGGGGCACGAACGCGCCAGCAAAAATTCTGTCTCCAATGAAGGGGTGATATCTTGTGCTAGAGGCTGAAGCATCTTTGTCGTGGGGCGGCGCTGGGTCTCCGATAACAAGATAAAACTCTAGAGAGGAGAAAAGGAAAGGTATTTTAAGCTTCCTTCTCAGAAGTCTTACGAGATATTCCGTCTATCTGTATTTTACAATAATATCGGTGACACCTTTCGACTATCTCCCTGAGCGGTGAAATCTGTATTTACGGTGTATGAAGTAAGGTCATAAATAACTAAACGCAGAACAACAAAACTGCACTTACTTGTCTTACTTTTTATACCCTTTTCATCAGCAGAGCGTTCATTGAAAGAATTGAATAAAGCTATTTTTTAATCAAATGAAACTATACGGTTCCAGTACTCTTCAAGTCTCTAACATGTGTGATGTATACATGCAGACTGAAGCGACGAATGAAGATTTGTACCAAGGCCGGATTCGAACCCGGGAGTGCTCAGTAGGCAGATGTGGTAACCATTACGCCCCTCTGGCACAGTGGCTTTGTGCAACTTCACGGACTACCCTAGCACGCCTCCCTCCTCAGTCAAAATTATCATTCACGCCTCACCCATTGGTATTCTCCCTAAACTCGAACGGCATTAAAGAGGTTCTCCGACTATATTGGAATAGCAACACATCATCTATCGAAACGGATTCCTGCCTGAAACCCAGGCGCAGATGCTTTTAATCAAATGAAACTATATGATTGCAGAAACCTCTTCAACCTTCACATGCACACATCAGAGACGTTCGAGACTTGAAAAGGTTTCTGGAACCATAGAGCTTCATTTGATTAAAATTAGCTATGCCTGGGTTTCAGGCAGGATCCCCCGAGAAGTCCTGTAATGAAACGTTGAGGACGTATTATTACAGGGCGCAAATTCAGTTGGGAAACGATTATTTTACGAGAATCGAATTAGAAACTGAAACTTGCTGCCGGGGCTCGAACATAAACCTTAGACAGGTTCGACAGGAAATAATGAAGATTTGGATTTGACTTCCCGTCGACGGAGAGGTGATTGCAGGCAAGAGCAAACGCTCGAAAATTGGGGAAGAATGAGGAAGGGAATCGGAAATGTCCTTTTCCGTGGAACAGTCGTGGCATTTTAATCGAGAGTCATGGAAATTACGGAGGCACAAAATCCGGATGACTAGGCAGGGATAAGAAAATCTGTCCTCTCGAAATGAGTTTCGAGACTTAGCACTGCGTTATCTGGTTCGATAAGTCACTAGCAAGAATTACGAGGGAATATGTGAAATTATTATTGGCTGGTCGCATCTTATCGGACATCCGCTCGTTGCAGTCTGTCATTTTGTGTTCTGAGAGTGTTTCGTTCTGGCGTATGTAAAGATGGCGTGTCATGCCGTGTGTTTGTTGTGGTTATCGAAGGTTTCGTGACAACTTTGGGCGACGTGAACATCAGTGCGGACTACTTGCGTCTCTCCATGGTCGATTTCTTCTACGAAAGCAATGACATCTTTCAGTGAGATACACTTTGTCGTCAAAGTATCCGGACATACGGCTGAAAATGACTTACAAGTTCGTGGCGCCCTCCATCGATAATGCTGGAATTCCGTATGGTGTTGGCCCACCCTTAACCTTGATGACAACTTCCACTCTCGCAGGCACAAGTTCAATCAGGTGCTGGAAGATTTCTTGGGGAATGCCAGTCGATTCATTACGGAGTGATGCACCGAGGAGAAGTATCGATGTCGGTCGGTGAGGCCTGGTACGAAGTCGGCGTTTCACAACATCCCAAACGTGTTCTATAGTATTCAGGTCAGGACTCTGTGCACGCCAGTCAATTACAGGGATGTTATTGTCGTGTAACCACTACGCCACAGGCCGTGCATTATGAACAGGTGCTCGATCGTGCTGAAACATGCAGTCGCCATACCCGAATTACGCTTCAGCAGCGGGAAGCAGAAAGGTGCTTAAAACATCAATGTAGGCCTGTGCTGTGATAGTGCCACGGAAAACAAGAAGGGGTGCAGCCTCCCTCCATGAAAACAAGACCACATGATAACACCACCGCTTCCG
Organism: Schistocerca americana; assembly: GCF_021461395.2. Taxonomy (NCBI): domain Eukaryota; kingdom Metazoa; phylum Arthropoda; class Insecta; order Orthoptera; family Acrididae; genus Schistocerca; species Schistocerca americana. The sequence continues at coordinate 184,762,237 of NC_060123.1, forward strand.
AATTTTACTTTTGGCACTACAAACGCTGGCAGACGACATTCACTGGGTATCCGCCATACACACACCCTCCCATCGGATCGCCACATTGTATAGCGTGATTCGTCACTCCACACAACGTTTTTCCACTGTTCGATCGTCCATTGTTTACGCTCCTTACACCCTGCAAGGCGTCGTTTGGCATTTACCGGCGTAATGTGTGGCTTATGAGCCAAGTTTTGTCACCTCCCGCCTAAGTCATTATACTTACAGTGGATCCTGATGCAGTTTGGAATTCCTCTGTGATGGTCTGGATAGATATCTGCCTGTTACACATTATGACCCTCTTCAACTGTCGGCGGTCTCTGACGTCAGGAGACGAGGTCGACCTGTACGCTTTTGTGCTGTACGTGTCCCTTTACGTTTCCACTTCATTATCACATCGGAAACAGTGGACCTGGAGATGTTTAGGAATGTGGAAATCTCGCGTACAGACGTATGACACAAGTGATACCCAATCACCTGAACACGTTCTAAGTCCATGAGTTCCGCGGAGCGTCCCATTCTGCTCTCTCACGATGTCTAATGACTACTGAGGTCGCTGATAAGAAGTACCTGGCAGCAGGTCCAGCACAATGCGCCTAATATGAAAAAAGTATGTTTTCGGGGGTGTCCGGATACTTTTGATCACATAGTGTAACTGCCTGTGCACGAGGTCAGGATCATGCTAGAGTGATATGATGGACATGGCAGGGAACTCACGTTGATGTGTCGGCTACTAACCTGGCTTGATCTGAACCTGACGGAACGCATCTAACACGGAATTTGGTGTTAGCTCTGCACCCGCAAATTACCGTGTCGTAACGGTAACTACGAGACATTGCGTAAACATGTGATGCCAAGTACCTATAAAAACCAACCAAGGACCTGATGAATCCACATCAAGCAAAGTCGCTGTGCATTGCTTTCCAAGGATGAACGTACGCGCTATTAAACCTGTGGTCAAAATGTTTTCACTGACTAGTGTTGTTTGTATAAATCCTTGTTGAATCTCGAGGTGCGGTAGTGTTCTCGCTTCCCGCGCCCGGGTTCCCGGGTTCGATTCCCGGCGGGGTCAGGGATTTTCTCTGCCTCGTGATGACTGGGTGTTGTGTGATGTCCTTAGGTTAGTTAGGTTTAAGTAGTTCTAAGTTCTAGCGGACTGATGACCAAAGCTGTTATGTCCCATAGTGCGCAGAGCCATTTGAACCAATTTTTTTTTTGAATCTCGAGGATTTTTAGCACAGATTTTGCGAAAATAGATTCATAAACTTCCTTAACATTTTTAAATTCTACTCAAAGTGGTACTTTATACTTATTGCTTTATCGGTTTATCAAGCTTAAAACATTGTCGCGAATAGCAGATAAACAAGCTAAATTGAATAGTACACTAGCCAGAGCAGTAGAGCCACGGACGTGACCGGACGCAGCCACTATTTACTATTTGTTCTGCCAACAAGGGCGGACTCTGTAGCATCACGAGGCTCGGCGTAAGCGAGGAAAAGTGACCTTTGAACACAGTCAGTGTGGAAATATCACACGTGTACGCCATGCGGGTGTCACGCGCTCCCGTGTGATCCTCCCCGCCCGTATAGAAAGGATAGAAACTTCCAGAAGGATGAGGCTGTGTGTAAAGACGCCTATAGAAGGGCTACACACCCTACTGGAAGGGTCGTTGTTGTACAGTCATCGAGAGGAGGTTAGCTAGCGTCACTGCGTGACAGCGGCTGTACTTAGAAGAATTCGATGTAGTCGACACTTAGGCCGGCACGCTCGCCTCTACACCACGAGACTTAGGCTCAGGGAAGATGAGGAAATCTTGTAACCAAACGAAGACACTTTATAGATAGACTTGTACATAGGGAGTGTGCCAGGATTTGCTTCCAGTAATAGTAATCCTACCTCCCGCTTTGTGATATCCTCCCGGGATCACCGATATTCCTGCCGAGTTCCGTACTCTAACCCATTCAGCAGCCTACTTTTTAGCCTAGCAAGTGCAGAACAGGCGGACTACTAGCAGAAGTTATTCTCGACGTCCCTTGTCGGTGAGTTCCATGACGCGCTTTCGTGCAATCCTTCCTACTCCTCTCAGGACTCTACAGTGGGATGCGACAATGGCATAATACGTACCGTCTCATTATTATCACATCGAAGAAACGTGCAATCCTATTGAGCCATGTCGCCTTGTTTTCCAACCTGTTATATCTTTGCTTACTACCGCAATCCGTTTTCCTGTCACGCCACCGGATGGTCCTTCGGTCTTCTTGTAGTTGGCTCTTTGGTTAGAGGAAGTTGGATGCAGCTTGTTGACGGACGGTGGGCAGTCAGAAAGAGGAATTTGTGACGAACGGTGAGCATGCCATTACGGTGCCTGAGCGGCGGTCGCTCGTCCAAGTGGGTGGATCCTTGTACGGGGCAGTGCCGGTGTGGACGGTTGGGCTCTAAGCTGTTGCAACCGATTGACCATCAAGTTTTGGGAGTGACCGTCTGCTGACGTGGGCGTCGTAATATCGTTGATTTCCTCTGGTAACCGTCCGCCCTACCTGATTCTTTGGTAAGGTTTTTCTGGTTATGGACTTTGGCACTTATACTAAGGTGCTGGACTTACTCCCGTTAGGCTGGTATGCCCGCTGATCTCCATCACTCCGTAGTCAAGTTACTAAATTCGCCCCCCTTCCTGTGTAAACTCCCTTTATGTATAATATACACTGAAGCGCCAAAGGAACTGCTATAGACATGCGTATCCAGATACAAAGATATAGCCGCGCGGGATTAGCCGAGCGGTCTTAGGCGCTGCAGGCTGGACCCGGCGGAGGTTCGAGTCCTCCCTCAAGCATTGGTGTGTGTGTTTGTCCTTAGGATAATTTAGGTTAAGTAGTGTGTAAGCTTAGGGACTGATGACCTTATACGGTCGCAGGTTCGAATCTTGCCTCGGGCATGGATGTGTGTGATGTCCTTAGGTTAGTTAGGTTTAAGTAGTTCTAAGTTATAGGGGACTCATGACCTGAGCAGTTAAGTCCCATAGTGCTCAGAGCCATTTGAACCATTTTGAACTGATGACCTTAACAGTTAAGTCCCATAAGATTTCACACACATTTTTGAACAAAGACAGATAAAGAGACAGAATACGGTACTGCGGTCGCCAACACCTATGTAAGACAAGTGTCTGGCACAGTTGTTAGAGCGGTTACTGCTGCTACAATGGCAGGTTATCGAGATTTAAGTGAGTTTGAAAGTCTTGTTGTAGTTGGTGCACGACCGACGGGACACAACATCTCCGAGGTAGCGATGAAATAGGGATTTTCCCGTACAATCATTTCACGAGTGTAGCGTGAATATCAGGAATCCAGTAAAACATCAAATCTCAATATCGCTGGAATCAGAAAAAGATCCTGCAAGAACGGGACCAATGACGACTGAAGAGAATCGTTCAACGTGGCAGAAGTGCAACCCTTCCGCAAATTGCTGCAGATTTCAATGCTGGGGCGTCGAAAAGTGTCAGCGTGAGAACCATTCAACGAAACATCATCGATATGGGCTTTCGGAGCTGAAGGCCCACTCGTGTACCCTTGATAACTGCACGACATAAAGCTTTACGCCTCACCTAGCCCATCAACACAGACATTGGACTGTTGACGACTGGAAACATGTTGCCTGTCTCGTGTCAAATTGTATCGAGCGGATGGACATGTAACATGAAACGATCTCGTGAATCCATGAAATCTGTATGTCAGCAGGAGACTGCTCAAGCTGATGGAGGCTCTGTAATGGTGTGGATCGTGCGCTGTTGGAGTCATATGAGACCCCTGATACGTCTAGATACGACTCTGAAAAGTGACACATACTTAAGCATCCTGTCGGATCGCCTGCATCCATTCATGTCCATTGTGCATTCCGATGGACTTGTGCAATTCCACTCGTGCAAAATTGCTACAGAGTGGCTCCAGGAGCACTCTTCTGATTTTTAACACTTCCGCAGGCCACCGAACTCCCGAGAGATGGACATTGCTGAGCATATCTGGGATCCGTTGCAACGTGCTGTTGAGAAGAGATTTTCACCCCCTCGTACTCTTAAGGATTTATGGACATCCCTGCAGGATTCACGGTGTCCGTTCCCTCCAGTGCTACTTCAGACAATAGTCCATGACACGTGGTCCTGCGGCACTTCTGCGTGCTGGCGGGGGCTCTAGACGATGTTTGGCAGGTGTACCAATTTGTTTGGCTCTGCAGTATATTTAAGTATATTTAAACTGTGTTTTCCTTTTTGTTGCAATTTGTTGAGCATTTCGGTGATCTTTGTCATTATTGTTTGGGTGTGAAATTAATTTGGTTGTAATATGTTCTAGGGCATCACATATGTTGGCGACCACTGAGGTCGAATATCGAGTCTGACCTTTAAGATGGCAAATTCTCGCTTGCGCGGCTTGCAGGTATTGTAACATCGGGAAACATCGTAAACAAATGCCAGAGGCCAGATGAATTTTGTTTCGTTTTCTGTGCACACGTTGGAAGGCCTTGGTGAGATCCAGTACATCTCTTAAAAGAAGGAATTTATTATTCACTGTTTTATGTTTTACTACTACCGTGGTCTCGTGCTTAGGTATTAGCACTCAAGGAATTTTTTGTACTTCTTAAGATTATTTAAGTAAAATTATTTTTTGGGGAGCTTGTTAACATTTGGGTGCTTAATCAAATTAACTGGTATGTTTGGTCATTACTGTTAAAGGATTAGCCAGTTAAATACCTTTGTTTTTATCTTACACTCATTGTAACACTTAGATTTCACTGGCTATCTGGGAGGGGGATTGCATTTTTATTCTTATGTCGGAACTAGAGAATTTAGTTATTTTTGACCGAGCGAGGTGGCGCAGTGGTTAGACACTGGACTCACATTCGGGAGGACGACGGTTCAATCCCACGTCCGGCCATCCTGATTTAGGTTTTCCGTGATTTCCCTAAATCACTCCAGGCAAATGCCGGGATAGTTCCTCTGAAAGGACACGGCCGACTTCCTTCTCTAATCCGATGAGACCGATGACCACGCTGTCTGGTCTCCTTCCCCAAACAACCAACCAACCAACCAACTTATTTTTGTTGCTCAGTCTTACATGAATGGTGTGTCTGTTTCTTTGCCCTGGCTACCCGAGTTGTTGCCACTGGCCCCGGCGTTTCATCCGCTACCTGCCGATACACCGTGCGTGGATAGTCCATGTCGGCTGTGTACCTGTGTGCGGCGTGCTGTTCCTGCTTCCGTCTTGCGATAGCGACTGATGCGGCGAGACCTCCTCGCTTGCTTTGGTATCTGCAGATACGTTAAGTTCTTAATGTTACGGCATTCGGACTTAAGTTTGAATCAAAGTGTCCGCTGTCCTAACCCATCCTAGCCAAGCATTGCCTCCGCCAGCCCGGCCTTGTCTTGTTACCTCTGCCTTAAAATTTGCTTTGCTTCGAAGATCTTTCAATCTTTTAATTGTGGCTTCCTGAACCTGAAATTTTAAAATCGTTGTTGCCTTTCTGTTCCAAAATTTTTTAGTGCCCAAATGGCGCTCCGAATCTTTTATCGTAACTCTGGACCTGCAAATTTTAAAATATTGTTGCTTTTCCTCTCTGAAAAACTGCTTATGCCATCTTAAAAATTTTGTTACCGTTTCTGTTTGAGTAAATGCTATATCCTAAGGGCTTCAGGCTGTCAAATGGTGAACTTGTAAAATTTGGAATATTGTTACCTTCCTGTTTGAAAATTCGTTAATACCAGAGAGTTTCTCCAGTTTTGTGAAATGCTGAACCCGTGAATTAAAAAAAAAAAAACCGATTATCCTTCGGTTTCTAAATCGCTATCGCCAAAAGCGCCCTCAAATTATTTGAATCGTAATCCTGAACTTGTAAAATTTTTCTAAGTAAGGGACACCTTCCTTGTTTGAAGTTTACTATCAAATGAGTGCTTCTCAAATTGAAATGGTAATGCTCTTTGTGTAATTGTAGAGAAGTCACATTTGCCTCGTTGAACTTTTACGAGTGCCTAAAGGGCTGTCGAGTTATATTATTACGAATGTTATTTTAAAGAGGAATTACTTGTCCTATATATAGATACAGGGTGAAGCAGCTTAGTCACAACACCCCTTTTATGTCCATAAGCGTAATAGATACAAAGATGCCGTTTGGATAGTGAATTACAGGGATAGGGGCTACTTGAATACATCACATTTCATGTTTGTGCTATTTTTTATTACAGAGATACAAGGCCATCTTCGTTTTTTTTTAAATGGAACGCTATGGTAAATTTTAGCGTAACACGATGGGCTTAAAAAGACGGTTTCAACTATGTGTATATCATAATATTTAGGCGAATAGTTTTTGAGACTTAGAAATGTTCTCGTATCGTGTTCGTACTTCGAAGCGGAGTTGTCCACTGCGACCTTTCCTGTTGTGTAGAGTACATGGTAAACGTCGCGAGTCAGTCCTTATACAAACACGCCCATTTACCCGACATTAGTAATATATACGGCGATATTTTGCGTAAAAATTAACTGATGATGTCGTGCAAATTTTATTCAGTTATAGTAGAAAACTTACAGTATTAAAATACTTCAAGACGTTAATACATTTTAAGTAACAGAAATGCAAATGTAAATGAGGAGTCCCTTATTGGTCACAATTATTTCTTACGTATTTGTTTTTTATTTGAAAACATTTACTATTGATCGCAACACGAAGGAAATACGTACAATGATTCAAAATACATACTGCACACGATATAAAACTTTACTGAAGCATGTGCTCAAAATGCTTCCCCTCTGCTGCAGTGCACATTTGTAGCCACCGTTCGAATGATTTGCGAACGGCTACGAGGGTGTCACGTGAGATATCAGCGCACGCCTCGATGGTACATTGCTTCATATCGTCTGACGTAGTTGGTATTTGAGCATAAACTTTATGTTTGATTGCTCCCCACAGAAAAAAATCAAGAGGGGTCAAATCAGGAAACCGGGCTGGCCACTTCACTTCAGCACGTCGTCCTATCCTACACTCCGGGAACTTTTCATTTAACAGCTCTGTAGCCACACGGGAAGATTGAGCAGGACAGCCGTCATATTGGAACCACATGCGCTGACGCTGCTCTTCCAGCAAATTGGGCAGAATGTTTCGCAGGAACTGTGCATAGTTATTGCCATTTAGTATACCCGGAATGACGTACGGCCCCACAATGACATTTCTGACGATGCCGCACCACACGTTAACACTCCACGGTTGCTGATGCTGTACCTGTCGAAGCCAATGAGGGTTCTCTATTGACGAGTAATGCATATTATGCAAATTCACATTACCGTGGTTGGTGAAAGTCGCTTCATCAGTAAAAAGCACCCGTTGAAGAAACGTTGGATCATCTTGTAGGCGCTGCAGAGCAAACCGGCAAAATTCCTGGCGCCGTTCGAAATCCACACTGGAGAGTGCTTGATGTAATGAAAGGTGTACGGATGGAATCTATGCCGGTGCAATATGCGTAGAACACTTCTCTGACTTATACCACATTCCGAGGCGATACGTCGCGACGAAACAGCAGGATCGTTATGCTCCAGCGCTAGAACGCCCTCTTCATGTACCTTGCCAGTTGCAGTTTTTTTCCTTGTCCTCTGTACGTCGTTCCATGATCCCGATTCAAGTAGTTTCTTGCAAATACGTGCAAGAAGCTGGCGCGTAGGACGCCCATGATCAGTATACAGCTCTCCATATCGCTTTATTGCTCTAACAGCATTTCTTCTGCTTTCATCATACAGTAGAAGCATATCTAACTTTCCTTCGTTGGTGTACATGTCTGCTCCAAGAAATTGTGACGGAAATGCGATGTGTCATTGCCCCAGCAGCACATTTATACCCTTCTCTCCAGCTACCTTGTGCATCTCCTTGCGGCGTTATCGAGAAGCAGGAAAACAACGCCTTCCCTGTTAAGTTCCTCAGTGGTCAACAGGAAAGGTCGCATTGGACAACGTTGCTTCGAAGGACAAATACGATAGGCGAAGATATCTGAGTCTCAAAAACTGTTTGCATAAATATTAGGATATACACATAGTTGAAACAGTCTTTTTAAGCTCATCATGTTACGCTAAAACTTCATATAGGGTTTCATTTAAAAAACCACAGATGACCTCATATCTTTGCAATAAAAATAGCACAAACATGAAATGTGACGTATTCAAGTAACCCCTGTCCCTGCAATCCACTGTCCAACAAAGGGTTACCAGCTACTGTGAAGTAACAAATAGCTTTTCCTAAACTCAGCCCGCACCTTCCTCCCGCTCCTTAAGTTGCTGTCGTATCCTGGGGCGTCCACTGAGATCTCACCTAGAGCGCTGACTTTCCTGTTGTGCATTTAACTGGTCAATCGGTCAATGTCCTCTGGAGGAAGAATGGACCGATTTGTTCATATATTCAGTGGTACACGTTCTTTCCGATCCTCGAGTTTACCTTCAGTGGTTCTCAATACATAAACATTTATTTATTTATTGCTTATTTAGCCTGACCAGAATATTGCCTTAAGGGCTTCTCTTACATCTTTTCCGGGAACAACATATACCAAACATGTTACAAAACTTTCTATATAATAATAATAATAATAATACAAGGTGCGTAGAATAAGTAAAACGACACATTTTTTTCTCGTCCGATTTCGGATGATAAAATACAGAATTTGTTGTGGAAGATCGTAGAATATTCCCCTGTATAGCTAACAAGCTATAGTATTCTCCACTGTCTCACATGTAAAGTTCTGGGTACAACGAGTACCTAATTACAATGTGAAATATGAACCAGCTTCTATTTTGTTTTATGAATTATTTGAGGCTCTCGGTCACGATTGTGTGAACTTAGTATCGACTTTACCCGCACCTCCTCTCTCTATTAACTGAATTAATCCACCAACATAGGTGACAAAGAAGTTTTTGAGAAGACTTCAGCTTAGTCTTGCGTTTGTTTCTTTGTGATGAGCGCGTCCTCCTTTGTCCATCGCCACCCCATGTGGTCATCGCTTCACAGCTAGCATCCCTCCATTATGTAGCACATTGGAGTTTGTATATAGCAATTAACTGGTTGCTGTTCACATTGTACTTTGGTAACCATTTTCTGGCGTTTTTGAAACCTTGTAGAAATGGATGTATTTTCACTCACTATTGAGTATGTTCGTCTTTTTGCTCAGTTGGCCTACTATAGCTAGTAGCCTATATGGTTGCCAACCGTTTTGTTAAATGCGTGAATATAAGCGTGATTTTTGCATTCGAATCCGTCACTGACCAGTCGTGTTGATCAGTGTGTACATCCTGTGTACCTAGGTAAACCAATTGTGAAACAAATAATTCTAATTCGGTTTTTGAAATGCCTGTATTTGATACGACTGTTTTATACGTGCTTCAAATTGTTCCCGTCAAATACTCAGCCATAAGAAAATGATGCGTCGGTTACAAATGAAATAGAAACGCTGCTGGTCACGCAAATGTTTTCCCGTCAGCTAAACCATTGCTAGTCCCGTTCAAATCAATTTCCTCACGAGAGGTCGATGCGCTTATACTGTTGAGAGTGAAGATTTACAAAGTACTGAGTGGAAATAGTAAAGAACTGCATAGGAAAACGTAGAGTTGCTTACGAGACGTTCGCTTCCTTGATTGCTCTCATCCACTAGCATTACCCGTTGTGCTATTTATTACTGTTCCAATAAATATTGTGCTAATAGATGTGGCACCATCAAATGTTATACTACGAAAAGTATAAATTCGATTATCGGGCCAAATCTATACATAGTATGAAAAAGAATGTACATATGTATTTATGTATGTATGTATGTTCCACGGTTCCTCCTAAACCGATGGATCGATTTCAACTAAAGAATCTGGAACCGTCTGGAAAGAATCGCCGTCGAGGTGAGAACACCTACCTACCAAATGTGTGTAAATGAAAACGTAAGGAAGCCGAGACGCGTGATTTACCAGATTTTATGCGTCCTGTGCTTGATAATGAGAGTATTTAGTGATTAGCAACAAAATTTGTACGCAATTTGAAACCTTTACGAAACTTTTTCTCGCTGACAGCCCCCAGAAAATGATGAAAGAAAAAAAAGTTTATCGCTTACTACATTCTCACTGTTGTGCAGTACAACTTACGCATCAGGTATGACGTTTTTAATTTATTACTTCTTTACTACTGACTCTATTCGCAAAACATTTTGCAGACGTTATTCGCATATAGCGCTGAATTTCCTTGAAAAATTATACCATTGTACAACACACTCCAGGAAACAAGACGTCACAAACACTGAGATGGGTGAAAAATTGTTGCATCATCCATGACGTTTAAATTTATTACTTCTTTTCTACTAGATTAATTAGTGAGACATTTCGCAGACAGTGTCTACATATCATTCAGAATCCACCTACCAAATTATATCATTGTACGACACATAGTTAAGGAGGTATGACATCATCAACATCGTAAATTATATATATATATATATATATATATATATATATATATATATATATATGTTGAATATATGTGAGATATATGTGATATGTGGGTACGTGAGCTCAAGCTCCTGATTCGATTTCAGCCAAACTTAGTACACTTACTACCGGGACGTAATATCTAGAAAGAAATACTGTAGGGGTAAGAACCGGTAACCTCCTATTGGGGTAGCGGTGGTAACGTGGAGTGTGAAGAGGGTAGAAGCAGATGGGTGCAGAGAAGGGGAAAGCGGTGATGGACGGAGAGACGGGTAAGGAGGAAATGGACGTGGAGGGGTGAGGAGGAGATAGAGGAGGAGAAGGAGATGGTCAGAGGAGAATGCAGCAGATGGGCACAGAAAGGAAAGAGGAAAGGGGAGGAAGAAATGGACACAGAGAGAAGGGAGAGATGGACAGAGAGAGGGGAAGGGGGAAATGGATGGGGAATGGGAAGAGGGAGAAGCGTACAGTGAGAAGGGGGAGAAGTAGATGGACAGAGAAAGGAAAGGGGAGCAGATTGACAAAAAATGGGAAGAGAAGGAGATGAACAAAAAAAAAGGAAAGAGAAGATGGACAGAGAGAGGAGGAAGAGATGATCGGAGACAGACGTAGGACAAGATAGAAAGAGGGGCAAGGAGAAGATGGATGGGGGAGGGGAGAACAAGAGATAGAGAGGGGGGAAGGAGGAGGACCAACATACGAGGAAGGAAACGATGGACTAACAGGAGACTGGAATAAATAAACACCTGGGTAACGCTGGCTACTTAACTAGTCATTATTACATTATAATGAGTTTTTAATCAGACTGTTACGTCTTTGGAAGCACGTTCCAACTTGCATCTTCGCTTAGAAAGATATTACCAAAAGGGAAGTAATATTGTAATACATCCCCGTTTCAAGCGCAAGAGTTTTCAGTGGTCGACTGTGCTTTATCCATTTTGGAACTTGCCTGTTCATTTGAAAATTTCATTTCTTCTCACTATATTTGCTTTCAATAGAGCACGAAACTTATTTTTCAGCACTCTGAGGTTTTCTGCTATACTCAGCTTTATACCTCTTTGCATGATTACTGAAGCGATTTTGCATCGTCGGGGAGTCAGTTTTTCATTTAACCAATGAGAAGCCTTCGCGGTTTACAAGCCACGAGGCCATTTTTGTTTCAAATACACACATCAACGGAAGTTTTGCATCATTCCTTTATTTTAAAATTCAAGGTACACAAAACAATAACTGCCTCTGAGGGATGCGTATATATTTATTTGTGATGTCCCCAGGTAATCGAATCTAAAACAAAAAAAATTTCTACTTCCTATGGGGCTTTTTAAAGCACTAGTGAGCAAGGTCGGAACGCGTTGGAATGTCCCTTTGGTCAGATGCAGACTTGAATTCGTCATGACACGTCATCGATGAGATCATCAAGCCAACCTTGGTCCGAACTGTCCTACTCATCAATGATGATTCTGTACACGTCTCGCAGACTACTTGGTCGTTGGCGACGTCTGGAAACAGCACGTTTCAGTCGATCCCACACATGTTCGATTGGGTCCTCGTCTGGGTGACAGGCAAGGGACTCCATTCTGGAGATCCTAGCACGCTGAACGAACGTGTTCTTGAGAACAGTACGACGAGCACGCGAGTTATATTGGTAATACGATTGCCACTACTGGTCGGAGAATCTCGTCCGTGTACCGTAGAGCGGTGAGGTTGCCCTCAACAAGCACGGCAAGTATACAGTGGTCCCATGTAATGCCATCCAATAACTTCACTCCACCACCATCGTGTTGCACACGTGAGGCACAGTCTCGGAGGCCCTCAACATTACCATGATGTCTCCAAACACGTTTTCTATAATTTTCAGGGCACAACAAAATCCGAGTTTCGTCCATAAACAACGTCTGATGCCAGTCACACGGCGTCCATTCTGCATCCCTTCTTACCCATCGGTAACAGAGTTCATTGTGTTGAGGTGTACGACGTGGTGATCACTATGGTCGTCTGGAATGGAGATTCGCATCATGCAATCGTGTCTTAACAGTTTGATGCCATTCATGACATCCTGTAGCTTCATCGAAACACCAAATTTACGTCTGGAGTACCCAGCCACGCTTCCTTTGATTCAAAAGTCGTAGATATCGATCATCTTATGCACCTGTAGAAAGTGGGCGGCTTGTGCGGTATACGTCCTCAACGGCACCTCTCAATTGGAAACTATTCCATGTCCGCACCAAATCACTTTTACTCTGTAGCAACCGTCGAGCGATCTCCGTGATTGACAAACGTTCTGCGCGTATCGTGATGATGTGGACCCGATCATTGGTTGCGATTGTACCAGGTGACATGATTTATGTTCACTCTGTTACCCAGGCGTCTCTAGTACGTCGCTATTGGTGCTTCACTTTCAACTGAAATGCTGCAGTCCATTCCAGCGCAGTGTTACACCGGTAGGTACCCTTGGAGATTGGAAATTTGTGCTAAGCACTATGGGACCAAACTGCTGAGGTCATCGATCCCTATACCCTTAAATGTCAGAATTTTCAAAATGGTATACTACACTTTATTTTCAATTTCTTGACTCCTTATATATTTAAATAATGCATACAAGTTGTTATTTGACCTTTCTCTGTCTTAGTGTGTCTATAATAATAGCTGCGTATTTTAAATTTTTTCTGTGACACTGAAATTCAATTACAGACACTGTTATTAACTAGATTTCAATACAAATAAGGCAAAACACAAAAAAAATAATTCTTATAAAACAATTTGTAACAACAAACACAAATTGATTTGCAATAATTTGATTATGTGACATTCCTGGTATACTTCAAAACATTGTGGACACAATCCTTTTGTGCAAAGTGCTGATGACTTCCCTTTGCGCTACAAACCTACAAGTCCTCTCTCTTTGTCAATCTTCTTAATGTAGTGTTTTGTAGCATTGTATCTCATTTCACTTGGGATACACAATTAGATATCACTGGCAGAAGCCCTGCCTGCTCCTTTTACAGGATTCACATGCCTCTTTAAGTAAACTTGTACATTTTCTCCCGTGAGTTCAAGCTGATTAGTCCTAGCTCCCGTTCCGTTCTTCACTGCCAAGCATTGTTTACATATTATGTATATATGTCAATCAGGCAAGAAAGTAAAGCCCACAACTATTTCTTGTTTCGAATATTTATTCTGTATATGGCAATATTCTTATCCATCCTATCCGCTCCCTCCATGTGTCTATGATAAGCTGAAATAATTTGAGGACGTTTTACATGACTCACTTTCTTCTCTTTCGCGGAGCATCTTTTTACAGATGATACAGGTTCCACTCCTTCACTCATTGACAGGTGGATAATACAGCAACCACTGAATAGTCCAGCCAATTTGTAACAATAACCCCATAATCCTTGCAAAGTGAAGATTCAAAATGTGTTCTTTCCTTCCAACTACCTCTCAGTTTGAAGGAATGGGGGAAGAATTGGGAACTCTGTTTGCTCTAGTAATGCTTTTTCAGCAGTAACCATCATGTCTTAGGATAGACAGAACAGCAGATTCTGTAAATATGTACTCAAAGAAGACATGGGGTGACAATTGGTTTACTTCCATTGTTAAGTAATGTATCATATTTATGAGTGGAACAATAGACTCACCAAACTGTTCTTCATACCGTGTATTTGTATTTGGTGGTTTTCCTTGATAAAAGGAAAAATTTACAAGATATCCATGTTTTACATCCAAACCGTATTGGCTTCCCCCTGATAAATTGGTTCCAAGAGTGTCTCCCAAAATTTGTCACTGATTCATCATAAGACGATATTACTGAGGAACAAAAAGCTTACTACATTTGTCTGTAACTCATTCAGTAAAGGGACTAATTTCCACAGCTTCTTCTTTTCATGGATTTGGTTATCGTTATTACACTGCAGACCTATGAGAATTTGTTCAAAATGATTTCTTCTCATGGCATTACGTACAAACTCGTTTCTGATGTCAAAATTTCAATCTCGGTACAACCTATTACTGGGGAGAGGGTTATGACTATTTAGAACGAGGATGCCAAGGAAACATCTCATTTCTGCATAGATTATGTTAGGATTCGGGAAGTTCTTAAAAAGTGCATAGTTCTCTGACTCGTCAAATAGAAATTTTATAAGATTATCATCGAAGAATAAGTCGAAATTTCCTCAGCAGAATTATCAACACATGTGCAAAAGCTCAAATCAGGAAACTGTTTGAAAATTGTAGTTTTTGCGCCATGAACCCATGTTTTATATTTATTTCTTTTTCTGTAATCTGAAGTTCTGAAATTTGTTTCTATTTTCATATCTGTTAATCTTATATCAGCTTCGACCGAGAGTTGATGGGTGTTTAAATTATCTCATATTTCCCTTCACCCTCACGCCGGAATCATCATCAGTGAAAATTAATAGCTCAGGGGGCGGCATGTAAATTCCATCAGCTTGAGAAGCGTTTGTTTCCTCGAACAGGTTCTCTAAGACATCCTGCATACTCAAACCTGGTTTTAAAGATTCCACGAGGCTTCTGATATGAAATAAAAGAGGAAAAGAAACGGAATCATTTTCGACCCTGTAACTACGCAGTGTGTCCATATAGCCACAGCTGAAGTACTCAATTCAGAAATAGAAAATCAATCGATGGATAACAATTTCTCTAAAACGAATCTCTCAATGAACATATTTAGATTTATTGCAAACAATTTCACTTGTAAAAAGAAAGAAGTTCTTAGAATAAAATTTTCACTATGCAGCAGAGTGTACGCTGATATGAAACTTCCTTAAAACTGTGTGCCGGATGGAGACTCGAACTTGGGACTTTTGCCTTTCACGGGGAAGTGCTCTACCAACTGCCAAAAAGTTACATATCAGGGCACACTCCGCTGCAGAGTGAAAATTCATTCTGGAAACACTCCCTCAGGCTGTGGCTAAGCTCACAATGAAGAAAGAACAAAACTATTCAACTACTGTGTACACTTAGACACTCTGGGATTATTATAAGGGTATTCTGATGTATCAGAGCTTCATACCGAACTGCAGCCGCAAAACATTAGTAATAAATAGTTTCTCTTTGGATGGTAACATGTCACAGTTGCAGATAAGGTAGGTCACCAAGTGCTCTTTCGATTATGTGTTTCGGATTGATCTCGCACGTTACTGTGATGCTAGGGCGGCCTTGCAGTCAAAGAAGAAGGCCATCATGTCTTTCCCGGAGGTGGCACTCTTTGACTAGGGAATTCTTTCGTATCCTCCATACAGTACCAATCTCTCCTCATGCGATTTTCACATTTTTGGAGAACTGAAGAAAGACATTCGTGCCCTTCGATTTGCCTCCGACGACGAGGTGAATGCCGGGGTAAAATCATGATTCCATAATGAATGAGTCTTGTCTCCTCAGAACCTTAGTGCTTCAATTGAAATATTCCGTTCCGTATAAATTTCGTCCAAACTTGAGTTAATATTTATACTTCAATTATATATTCCACATCTGAAAATATTTTTGTACATATTTGATCATCGAAACACTATTTTTCTGATAAATATGTTTTTTTCGTATTAATGCGCTTAGCAACATCGATCTTGAAGCATGAAACTTAGTAATCACAATTGTTAACTTATATTAGTCAAAAACCAGTTTACACTGAAACTATTATTTTTACGCTTTAGTTTTCACGTAAACAAAATGTCTGTTTTCATTTTCAAATTATCTAATTTAACTATCTATAATTAATCAACAATTACGCAAAGACAGTGAGCTGGTAGCTTATATATTATCAAAATTAGCAGTCTCCATTATTAATTATTTGGAGCACAATTTTTATATAAATATTTCCAGTAAATATAATTTAAATTATACCAGAAAAGTAATTTTAATTAAGATGCTCATAATAATAATAATAATTTGACTGTACCCTGTTCCAGGAGGTACTTATTTTTTTGTTTTTTTGTTTTACGCATCTAGTTCCGTAGAACCAAATTAAGGAGACAATCTCAAAGGTCATGGAACATGTTAGTACATGAAATTACGACCTAAATGTAACAACAGATAAAATAAAATGTTTATGAATGCAATAAAGGACAAGCCATAAGTTTAAGTAAACACAATCAACAATGTAACATAACAATCACTTAAATTTTCCAAGGAACCCCTCGACAGAATAAAAGAAGTGACCCATGAGAAAACTCTTCAGTTTCTATTTCAAAGTGCGTGGATTTCTGCTAAGATTTCGAATTCTATTGGTAACTTATTGAAAATGGATGCAGCAGTATACTGCATACCTTTCTGCACAAGAGTCAAGGAAGTGCAATCCAAATGCAGATTTTATTTCTGCATAGTATCAACTGAGTGAAAGCTGCTTATTCTCGGGAATACGTTTGTATTGTTAACAAGAAACGACAGTAAAGGGTATGTATATTGAGAGGCCAACGTCAGAATACCCAGAGTAGTGAACAGGGGTCGACAAGGGTTTCGCGAACTTACACCACTTATTTCCGAACTACCATTATCTGAGCCAGTAATATCCTTTTAGAATGGAAAGAGTTACCCCAAAATATGATACCATACAACATAAGCGAATGAAAATACGCAAACTAGACTACTTTTCGTGACGAATGATCACTTGTTTCAGATACCGTTCGAATAGTAAAAACGCCAGCATTAAGTCTTTGAACAAGATGTTGAACGTGGGCTTTCCACGACAGTTTACTATCTATCTGAACATCTATAAATTTTAAATGTTCTGTTTCACTAATCATATGCCCATTCTGTGAGATTAAAACATCGGGTTTTGTTCGGTTGTGTGTTAGAAACTGTAAAAACTGAGTCTTACTGTGATTTAGCCTTAGTTTATTTTCTACAAGCCATTAAATTACCTGTAATATTAGAGGGCATATCATTTATATAAATAAGAAAGAGGAGTGGCCCCAACACTGACCCTGGGGCACCCCCCCATTCGGCTGTGCCCCACTCAGACCCTACATCACAGCCAGTCTCAACACTGAATAATGACATTTTGCTGTCTGTTGTTAAAGCGAGAGAAGTCATGTTCGTAATACGTAATGTAATTTTGGCAGCAATCGCGTCATATAGCCTCAAATAGCCTTCAATAGCGTTAAATAACCTTAGATGTTGTAATAATAATTTCAGTTGTCGTGATTGATTAATGTAACTATCAAGCTCTTTGTGTTGAGTTGAAATGTTGCACAATGCAGTTACTTAAAAAGTCCTGTTGTAGAAAGTGTCTAGAACTTGCGAATAAATATTATGTCAAAGAGCAACAATATTCCAGTGAATTTTAATGAAACAAAAGACCCTGGACCTATTAACTGGAATGCATGTACTGGGACCAACATCCTAACAATGAGATTGTCATAGGAAGATAAATAGCATTTATTTGCTAATGTAATGATTCTGCCCTTACAAAACTATACAAACGTTGATAACACTAGGTAATTAGTTCAACATACGATATTTGCTTTCTGTACATCTACTAACATTTTGATAGTAAGGGATATGTAACATTATAGTAGGCAACCTCAAACCAATTTTCCATGAACGCCTTGACCATCTTTTCATATGGCGGAATAAATGCATTAACAGTTTGGGGATTACTTTTGAAACAACAATCTTTTTCCTTCCATTTTTCCATCGTCATTTTTGTTTTGACTGCTGCTTATGTATATAATAAAGTTATAGATATAGTTCATTTGTCAAATGTACTTTAATTCATTATTATATTAAATCATGTTAACATATTAAGCGGTGCAGTGTGTTCTGGTAAACACGTCTAAGAGAAATATTGATGTTTTCACTGATTTTATACTGTCAATTGTTGACGTTGTCCGTGAAAGACAACAGGAGTCAAAATATGGAGCTATGGTTCTGAACGATGGAGTTTCCTATCATAGCCTTCAAGTCTCTTTGTGGCATCTTTCGGTTACTGCATGAGCGGCTGCTGCTATTGCCAACGAAATAGCAATGAGTCAGCTATAAGGTGATTGCTGGTGCGTCGGAATTAGGATCTACGTACTCATTTGCGGAAACGTAGGAAGAAAGGCATGTGGCCACATTTAGCATTTGTAGATCATAGCGACGCATCTATCTACTCTCACCATGACACATTCTAGCCAACATAATGGCACTCCATCCAGAATGTGTAATAGTGAGTTGAAATCATAACAATTACTACTATCGATTATATATATATGTGGCGAACGTCATAATATTAACTCCGACCTTAAACTTTTTACCAAGAAGTAATAAATGTTATGGCAATCAGCATATATCCCCACGTAGATCGTTATAGCCCTTTCTGTCCGAACCCAAATGATCGTGTATGTTCGGTTTTTATTTTTTTCTGGGGTACAGAGTCTCTTGCCTTGCTTCTAACCGACCTGTAACGACTGTGCACGTCATGAGCTACGGATTTCTCATGATTATGCTGCCACTCGTATATGTAATTGAGTTTTGTTAAGACGACAGTACTGGTGGCTCGTAGTTACGTTAAACTGAGTTGTTTCGGTGATCTGATGGGAATGGATGTTTGTACATGAATACATAAAACTATACTATCGACAATAATTAGCAATCTCGTGTCCATGCATAATAATTCTGCTTTAAATTTTTACTAGCACGATCGTGCGAATTAGGCGTTTACTGCATAGCTTCAGCTTTGAATGTACACGGTTGTGTGTTCGCTCAGTCACCATATGGAGATGTAACAGAATATGAGATTCGTTATCTGTTAGAGGATTTTGTATTGAGCGCCGTTTTGACAGTGTTTACTGAACTTCGTAGATATTCGGGTTATCAACTGCCAGTTTCTTTACAGAGAGCACTGCTGTGGAAACCGAATGGTGAGGGAGAACATTATGGAGCTTCTTAAATTTAGGTCTCCTCTGTCAGAGACTCTTTTGGATTACCCAGACGGGAACTGGAGGGTGGAAGAGTGGAGGCACTGTTAAATGAATCAGCACATTAAGGAATTTGTAAGGTTTTTTTTTTTTTTAATAACGAAGTTATACCCATATATATAAAGATGAGTGCACTTTTGTTTGTTTGTAATTCATATACCGGTACATCAATAGTTCCATACCAATACTGATGAAATTTTGCACCCTTTACGTTCCATACAAGAGGAAGACCTCTGTCGACATAAGATTTACTAATCTAACATGAAACATGAATGTATGTATGTAACGTATAAACTGGAAAAGTTGTTACCAAAAAGTCTCTAAAAGTTCTGGGCCGATTTACTTCAAATTTGTACACGGTCCCCTAACGAACATTTGGGTGGAAACAGGCTATATATATTTTTAATACACACAATAAATAAATATTTACATAAAATATATAAAGGAGAAACGTTGTTACTGAACATCTTGAAAATTGCTTGATCGTTTTACTTCAGAGTTCTTGGCCGATTTACTTCAAATGTGTACATTCACATGAAACAATGAAGAAAATTAACGAAGAATTAAATACCTAACGAACGAAAGATTTCGTGGGAAACTGACTGTAATTCATATCGCGAGAATAAATTACAGCGGCAATATCCTTCTTGGAGACAGTAACATGAGACCGCCATAGATAGCGGGAAGAGCGAAATCTCGAGAAGTTGACAGAAACACGATTGCAAACTCTTATTTATTGATTAGTTGCCGTTGCGACATGTGCCATAGAAGATATTTTAGTCCGTGTTTAACAGTTATTCTTATTACTAAGATCCACAATGCCATACAAACTAACGCAGGTCATGGGTATGGTACTAACAAAAGACACTATGTCGCGCGCCGATCAAAATGTCGAACAAAACCCCACATTAACCTAAGTGTGGCGTAAAATCTTCGAACAGTTAGAGTCCTGTTCAAATACGGTCCTTCTTGAAACAGATGAAACTGAGCTGCAGCAATGGAAAACGATTTCCTCAAAAAACACGCAGTTAGATACTTATCGCAAAATGTAGCAAAGGATGGCGCAATTTGTCATCTTTTCATACAGGTAAAGACGTATTCATTCGTTGCATTTAGTTAACACCAAGGGATTCAAATATGCCTTTCCACATAACACGACTGAAGTTTCAATGCAGCTTGCATTCGCTATCTACATCTACATGGCTACTCCGTAAATCACACTTAAGTGACTGGCAGAGGGTTCATGGAACCAGCTTCACAATAATTCTCTACTGTCCCACATTCAAACAGCGAACGGAAATAACCAACACCTATATCCTTCCGTGCATCCTCTGATTTTTCTTATTTTATTATGTTGATCGTTTCTCCCTATGTACGTTGGCTTCAACAAAATATTTTCACTTTCAGAGGATAAAGTTGAAATTTAATTAGAAGATCCCGCCGCAACGAAAAACACCTTTGTTTTAAAGATGTCCCCGCAAATCCTGTGTTATGTTAGTGACTCTGTCTTCCATATTTCACGTTAGTAAAAAACTTCTGCCGTTCTTTGAGGTTCCTCGAAGTTTTCCGTTACTCATACCTACTAAGGTTCCATACCGCGTAACAGTACTCCATAAGAGGACAGATAATCGTAGTGCAGGCAGTCTCTTCAGTAGAACTGTTGTGTCTTCTAAGTCTTTGTTTACCTTTCCCCACAACATTTTCTATGTATTCTTTCCGATATAAGTTGTTTGTGATTATAATTCGTAGGTATTTACTATTTACTTGAATTTACGAGCTTTAGATTTGATTGATTTATCGTGTAACCGAAGTTCATGGATAGAACTCATATGGATGACCTCATACCTTTCATTATTTACAGTCAATTGCCAATTTTCGCATCATACAGATATTTTATCTAAATCGTTTTCAAATTTGTTTTGATCTTCTGGTGACAGCATCATCTGCAAACAACCTAAGACGGCTGCTCAGATTGGCTCCTAAATCCTTTATATACTAAATAAGGAACAGCATATGGCATATAAAATTACCTTGGGGAACACCAGAAATCAGTTCTGTTTTACTGGATGACTTCCCGTCAGTTGCTGTGTGAGCTGTGACCTTTTTGACAGGAAATCACGAATCCAGTCACATAACTGCAAGATGATTGTGTGGTACAGTGTCAAAAGTCTTCTGGAAATCTAGAAATACGGAATCAATTTGAAATCTCTTGCCGATACACTCAACACTTCATATGAGAAAAGAGCGAGTTGTGCTTCAAAACAACGATTTTTCTAAATCCGCGTTGACTGAGTGTCAATATACCGTCCTCTTCTTGGTAGTTCATAATGTTCGAACACAATATATGTTATGATATGAGCCTGTAGTGTAGTGGGTCACTCCTGCTGTCTTTCTTGACTATTGGTGTGATCTGTGAAACTTTCCAGGTTTGATCTGTGAAACTTTCCAGTCTTTAGGTACGGGTCTTTCGTCGATGGAGCGGTTATATATGATTGTTAAGCATGGAGCTACTGCATCAGCATACTCTGAAAGGAACCTAATTGATATACAATCTGCGCCAGAAGAATTGCTTTTATTGAATTATTTAAGTTGCTTCACTACTCCGAGGATATCTACTTCTAAGTAACTTATGTTGGCAGCTGTTCTTGATTCGAATTCGGGAGTATTTACTTCCAGATGGTGAAGGAATATTGGAAGGCTGTGTTTAGTAACTCTGTCGTCGATTGTGTTTCCATTGCTATTGCGCAGAGAAGGCATTGATTGTGTCTTGCCGCTAGAATACATGCCGTTGTGACTTTCAATAAGGCACAGGGTCAGTCATTTTGTGTGGCAGATAGTAAACATCCCGGGAAACGTCGGGCGTTACAGCTAGTAAAATAATAAAATATGTATTTCTTTTAGAACTAGCAGATAGCTGGGGATTTGTCATTACGTTGTTAGTAGTAGCTACAGTTACGCTATATACGTTACTAGGTAGCCTCCAGCGTTATGTTATTTATTTTTTGTATCTGTTTACGTAAAATGCTACCCATTTTACTCTACTTGGCTGAATAACGAATAGCATTACATAACAGATATGTAGGCCTTTACGATTATTCTTGTGTCCCAGTTAACTTACAAACAACAGAGTTTTTCTATGTCTACTGGCAACCACCTAGACGTTCTCACTAAATTGTAACATCTCTGACAGTTATTAACATACTGCACATTATTAAGTAATCAGCAGCGTCTTGCATACGAATGAGGGTCACCCCAAAAGAGATGCACACTATTTTTTTTTAGATCCATGTTTTATTCTACATGTTTGAAAGTTTTGCAGTGTTTAGATATATCCTTTAGGTACAATATTTTCATTTCTCCACATAATTTCCATCCCTCTCAACTGCCTTACGCCATCTTGGAACCAGCGCCTGTATACCCGCACGGTAAAATTCTGGAACAAACTTTTGGAGCCACTGTTTGGCAGCGTGCACAAGGGAGTCATCATCTTCAAACCTTGTTTCACGAAGAGAGTCTTTCAGTTTCCCAAAGAGATGATAGTCACATGGAGCCACGTCAGGACTGTAAGGCGGGTGCTTCAGTGTTGTCCATCCGAGTTTTGTGATCGCTTCCATGGTTTTTTCACTGACATGTGGCCGTGCATTGTCCTGCAACAGCAAAACATCCTGCTTTTGCCGATGTGGTCGAACACGACTCAGTCGAGCTTGAAGTTTCTTCAGTGTCGTCACATATGCATTAGAATTTATGGTGGTTCTACTTGGTATGATGTCCACAAACAAGAGCCCTTCGGAATCGAAAAACATCGTAGCCATAACTTCTCCTGCAGAAGATGTGGTTTTGAATTTTTTTTCTTGGGTCAATTTGCGTGATGCCGCTCCATTGATAGCCTCTTCGTCTCTGCTGAAAAATGATGAAGCCATGTTTCATCGCCTGTCACAGTTCTTCCAAGAAATTCATCTCCATCATTCTTGTACTGTTCCAAAAGTTCGCTGCATACGGTTTTTCTTGTTTCTTTGTGAGCCGCTGTCAACATCCTGGGAACCCACCTGGCACAAACCTTTTTCAACGCCAAGACTTTCAGTATTCTGCCAACACTTCCTTTCCCTATCCCAATGTAGCGTGACAATTGGTTCACTGTGATGCATCTGTCAGCAATCACCAATTCGTTAACTCTCTGCACAGTGTCTGGAGTGTGTGCAGTACAAGGCCTGCCGCTGCGAGGACAATCCTCAATATTGCCGTGCCCGCTTTCATCACGTAACCTGCTTGCCCACCGACTAAATGTACTGCGATCGACAGCAACATCTCCATAATCCTTTTTCAACCTCTTGTGGATGTTTCCCACTGTCTCGTTTTCACAGCACAGGAATTCTAAGACAGCACGTTGCTTCTGACGAACGTCAAGTGTAGCAGCCATCTTGAAGACATGCTGTCACGGCGCCACTCACGGGAACAGCTTGAACTAAGTTTGAAAACAAGTGGGAAGGATGTATCTACACACTGTTAAACTTTCACACATGCAGAATGAAAACCGTATTTTTACAAAAATAATGTGCATTTCTTTTGGAGTGACCTTCGTATATAAGTTCTCCCAGGGCAGTGTTAACAGCGATGTTACTGGCTCACATTTAATGTTGGTCCACTTTTTATTACATTATATTGCACAGTGTAAAAACAAGCAACTCAGTAGCATTACGTAACAGCTAAATATGTTTCACAATTATTTCTGTGTGTTAGTTAACTTGTAAGCAATACTTCAGAGCAACAACCTGGACATGTTTCGTTACATCGTAACATCTTTTATCGATATGTTGCACGTTTCTAAGTAGCCAACAGCATGCTGCACACGCAGGTGGTCCTGTAGATCGCAGTGCAGTAGCAATGGGTTTTACACTGTAAACAGAAAATAAGCAACTTCAAGCGGATTATAATTAGATACCAAAAGCATGCTATTTTATGTTCTAATTCTTTTCTTCACAAATATAATGTTGGTTAATCTTACAGCTGATACTATAGATATCTGCAGTTAGTAACCAAAGTTCTACGTCATGTATTCAATAAGCGTTCATTCTTTTGGTTACGAATGACATGTGGAGAGGATTAGGGGGTGGAGCTTCCGCTATTGAACACAACACATCGTTATTTCTCCAGCATTTGACGGCATCTGGAGACTTCTGCAGTTCCTTCTCCGTGGATCCATCTCCACAAATCATCTTTATTTATAATACTGTTTTACTTTTATTATATTGCTTATACTTTATTTCACCTGTACGTCTATCTGCGTTTATACTATTCTGTACTTCACACTACGGTCTGGGCTGAAACCGTTTACCAATAAATGTGATTAGTGCCACCTAGACTGTTTTTTATAAATAAACCTTTAAAAAGGTAAAAATATACAAACCTCACCCAAAAATAGGTCAAACGATACGATAGGTGTAATTACTGGCCACAGTGGGTGATATTTTATCACCACGAACATGCCATGTGAGCAGTGTAATAGCAGAACTAAATCCAACCAGAACCTCTGTCTTGTAAATGAAACTGGTTGGTTCAAACTATTTCTCAAAACGCTAACCGACCTCTACCATGTCTTTGTATTAAAAACTTTATACATATGTTATGTTTATTACGTTTTTATGCCATAAAATTTGAATAGCGAACTGGATACCATTTCGCGAACACTTCTATCAAATAAAAGAAAAGTAAAAACATGCTTTTATTCATTACTATTCCTTACAATATTAAATATGTTGCAGTAAGAGGACAACTGAGCTGAAATAAAACCTGAGCCACAGATTAGTGCTAGAGCATTTCTCATTAATTTTTTAGTGTACTTTCTTTTTGCTATTTTTTCATCGGCTAATATGCCAGTGTTTTCAGATAATTCAAATTAATTCACCAGTTTCTTCTCTTTTTTTAAGTGTTCAGAGAGATCGAAGGGGAGAGAATACAAAAAGTGTGTCCGTGTGGAAGTAGGTAGCAGAAGGAATGGTGTGCACTAATGCATCTGTGCTGTTAAAGGCCAAGTGAGCTTCAGATTCGAGTCACGTGCAGACAGAGAAAGAGAGGGAGTGAGGGGACAGAGAGGTAGAGAGACAGAGGGAGGGGGACAGACAGACAGCGAGAGAGAGAGAGAGAGAGAGAGAGAGAGAGAGAGAGAGAGAGAAGAGAGGTGGTTAGGATATTACACTTTCAGAAAAAAATTAAAATAAAGGGAATCACTGTCTAGCGCAGACATGCTGGATGGCCGATGCGCTTTTGGCGACGAACCGTGAACAATTTACGCCGGTATAACGCCGCACTGCGTTCGCTTCGCCCCGCCACGAGGGTGGCGCGCGGCGACAGTAGCGCCGCCGGTGGCGGCCGCGCAAAGCTAATTCGGCGCGGTGAGCCGCCCCGCCCTTTGTGGGAGAGCCGCTGTCTCTGATATTACCTGTCCCCGTCCTTTGAACGCGAAATCAAAGAGCCGACCTCGGATTTGCCTGCCATCGACTTTATCATAGGGGTAACTCGTTTTAATGCCTCTCATCCTTCCGGAAACGAAATATTCGTCCACTTGCGCCGTCTTCTGTAGCAAAAAGGCCGGTATTAGCCCTCAGTGCCATCGGTACATGTCTCTCCAGCTGATCACCTTGTCGTTTTCGATCAATGAAATATCCCCAAGTATCATAAAGAAATAAAGTAAAATGGAACCACGTGTAAAATGAATTTAACTTGGGGATGAATAGAAGAAATCGACTAATATGAAGGGAAATAGTCGCAGTTTGACGATTCGTCGATATCGAAGCCTTTAAAGACATAATTACTGGGATAGTAGCCCTCGTCTCAAGATTATGATAGCTAAGCTTTTGGTTGTTCTTCGAGTCCTTCGATGCACAGAGAAATACTTGAGATCTGAGTTCACTATCCTTTCTGATTCCATATCACCGCTGGAACTATTAGGACAACTGCACAGCGGTAGATCCCACCACCCAATAACATGTCAAATCATGATTCTGATATCACAGATCTGAACTTGGAATCACGAAGTTACCATGTGCTGATTAAAACCACACTGTGGAACAGAAGTCAGCCAAAGCAGCTGTCTATGACAGGGTGAGGGGACTCCTGGAATTACCAGCTACAGATCTTTTAAACGTTATTAGCAGAACAATTAGTGAGGAGTGGAACACAGAATGGCAGGACACCTCCAAATAGAAAGGCAAAAATCAGACCAAAGTGAAAAATCAACGCTCCAAAAAGACTCACCACCTCGCATTCAACCACGGTTTTTACAGGAAGCATTTAGATGATATTCGCACGGACGAATCACCATTGTGCGAATGTGATGACCAAGAGGATGTCATTCACATTTTTTTTGTTATTGCGCGAATGGATAAAAAGTTACAAGCCATCCCCTACGACGTCTTTTCACCATCACTTGCTGTTTTTCGACGTATGTCAGGGCACTGCGCTGTTTGAAACATTTGAGACTGTATCGCCTTTCATATGCCTTTTTTTGGAAGAGCACATCATTAGACTGTACCAATCTGAGTAATCCCTTTGATATATGTTATTTTGGTTTAGCCATTAACTATATGCCATTTAATAAGTAAAGGAACATTGTACGAGGGAAAGATGCCATATAAACATGCCCGTGCTAAAAAAAGATATGTAAGAGAAGAAAGATGAACACACACTGAAGAGCCAAAGAAACTGGTTTTGGGCCCCTGCGAGCACGCAAAACTGCCGCGCGACGACGTGGCCTGGACTCGACAAATGTCTGAAGTAGTACTGGAGGGAACTGACACCATAAATCCTGCAGGGCTGTCCATAAATCAGTAAGAGTGCGAGGGGGTGGAGATCTCGTCTGAAAAGTACGTTGCAAGGCATCCCACACATTTTCAATAATGTCCATGTCTGGGGAGTTTGGTGGTCAGTCGAAGTGTTTAAACTCAGAATAGTATTCCTGGAGCCACTCTGTAGCAAATTTGGACGTGTGGGGTGGCGCATTGTCCTGCTGGAATTGCACAAGTCCATCGGAATGTACAATGGACATGAATGGATGCAGGTGATCAAACAGGGAGCTCAAGTATGTGTCATATTTCAGAGTCATATCTAGACGTATCAGGAGTCCGATATCACTCCAACTGCACACGCCCCACACCATTACAGAGCCTCCGTCAGCTTGAACAGTCCCCTGCTGACAAGCAGGTTCCATGGATTCACGAGGTTGTCTCCATACCCGTACACGTTCATCCGCTTGATACAATTTGAAACAAGTTTCCAGTCATCAGCAGTCCAATGCCGATGTTGACGGACCCAGGCGTGGCGTGAAGCTTAATGACGCCCCGGCATTGAAATCTGCAGCAATTTGCGAGAGGTAGCACCTCTGACAAGTTGAACGATTCTTTCCAGTCGTCGTTGGTCCCAATCTTGCAGGATCTTTTTCCGGCCGCAGTGATGCCGGAGATTTGACGTTTTATCGGATTCCTGAACTTCATGGTAGGCTCGTGAAATGGTCGTACGGGAAAATCCCGACTTCATCGCTACCTCGGAGATGCTGTGTCCCACCGTTCGTGCGCCGACTATAACACCACGTTCAAACTCACTTAAATCTTGATAAACTGTTATTGTAGCAACAGTAACCGATTTAACAACTGCGGCAGACACTTGTCTTATATAGTCGTCGCCGACCGCAGCGTCGTATTCTGCCTGTTTACATATCTCTGTATTTGAATACGCGCGCCTGTATTAGTTTCTTTGGCGCTTCGATGTATATCTACATTCTAATATTTCCTTAAGCTGTGATTCTGGGTGGACACCACGCGTGTATGTCAGACAGTAATATATATTTGTGTAACAGTATTTTCGGAAAGTAATGTCTGCCGGTCGCGAAATGGAAACCCCAGTGAAAACCAAATCTTTTATTCCCAAACGTTAGCCACACCTACCAGCTACCTCTCTACACAGTCGCCTTTCCGAATTAGCATTTGTCGTGTTGCTGTACGAACTTCTTAGTACCCTCGTCACAGAAAGCAGCCGCCTTTGCTTTCCGCCAGTTCCCTACGCGGTCTGCCTTTCGTTGTTTGTACAAAAATGTTGTCTTCCTAGCCAGCGGTTCATGTAAGCAGAGATGAACATTGGAGGGAGCCAATTAAGAGCTGTATTGTGGGTGATGAAACACGTCCCCTCGAAAAAAGCTGCAGCAGCGTTATCGTTGCCCCAGCAGAATGTGGCTGAGAATTGGCTTGAAGAAAGGAACGCACGTCATTTATCTTATGTGGGTTGCATTGCTTCAGGCGAAATCTCTCAGCAGATCCACGTACTTGGCGGGAGATACTGTTGTGTTAGGAATTTCCACGTGATCACTTTGCGCTCTGAATTGAAAAGAGCGACGTAAAGCGATCGACAGGCACACTAAAGACACTGCCCAACACATCCGTGCACAGTTCCATCGGACTTTCGCAGTAGTTTCCATGTCGCGTCAAATCGGACGTTGCTTTCCGATTACGCCTCGTATATCTTCTGGAAAGGGAGGCAGATTCTTTCATTTCTAAATTGCTCATTCTGAAAATGATACCTCTCTACACCGTAGCCTGAAAACTTCATAAATCACGCTGACATTAATAATGATTGTATAAAATTGCATTCTTTATCACGGAACTGGACGGTGCATCCGATTCTTCATGAAACAAGAGCTACATATCACTCTGTTAAAAAGGAGAGTTATTATATCAATAAATTGTAGTGGCAATCGAAGCGAGGGACTGCGGAGGTGCGAACTTAGACGAGTGAATTGCAGCTAGGAAAAGCATTCACACAAACCACACACAATGAAATAATCCACATTATTCGTATCTCCTTACGGCGCCAGTAGTTAAACACCAGCATAACGCCTGACGCGATTGTGTAAGCTAGAGTAGACGTAAATCAGCATGATCGAAATGGAATCTGAACGATGAGAACTTTGAATACATATCCATTATTTTTGGCACTGCTATAACTTGCTCTGTGAGATTTCCAGCAGAACTGTATCAGACACTTACATTACACCATTGCAGCATCTCTTCCTTAGTAAACAATTACGTTACCCTCTTCTATCATGGACTTCACATTCAGAAAGGGGCTTTTTTCTGATGGTATTGTAGACAAATGCATCGTCTGGGAAAAGTCTGAGGTTACTATCCATATTTTCTGCAAGGTCATAAATAAACAACATGAATAGAAATGGTGCCGCCACACTTCCTTATGACACATGCGGCGTTCGGTGTGTTATTCAGCCGGCCAGTGTGGCCACGCGGTTAAAGGCGCTTCAGTCTGGAACCGCGCGACCGCTGCGGTCGCAGGTTCGAATCCTGCCTCGAGCATGGATGTGTGTGATGTCCTTAGGTTAGTTAGGTTTAAGTAGTTCTAAGTTCTAGGGGACTGATGACCTCAGATGTTAAGTCCCATAGTGCTCAGAGCCATTTGAGCCATTTTTGTGTTATTCAGTGGTTTGGTATTTAACTAATTTGTAAATGAAAATGATAATCTTATTTTATTACATTGAGTAATTACTAAATAATTTTTCTCCCGGCTAAAGATTTGGTCAAGTTGCTAAAGAACTCCAAGTTACCGTCGTGTTTAAGTGTTGTCTGTAAGTTGTGTAAGTGTCACTAAATCACAGTTCATACAACAGATTCTATACAACTATTGATTATGATGGAAGCGGTTATCTTCAGCAAAATGATCATTAAAACCACCGAATATCAGCCACGCACAACACTGACGTATGTTACCTGAAACCATATTCTTCGCGACTCGTGCGTAATTAATTTCGGCTCCATACATCAGCTAGAAAAGTTTGTTATAAGGATCGTGCTACGAGCACTGTTATTAAAGAACCAATCTGATTCGAATTATTTTCATTAAAATGAGTTCGGGACCACCGGTGCACATTTATTTTTACACATTTTCATTACCTTCGGCATTTATGTATGCAGAGTTGCGTAATTTGAATTTGCCGCTGAGATAATTGTTAAGATGGCGGCAGACAATTGATAGAGGCTTTCTATTGTTAGAGCAAATAGGATAAGTATTTGAAATGCTTATTAAACTTTACTTTCGTATTGTGCACTATTTAGACTTCATCAAGCAAACATTTGATTTGTTTCTAAGGAAAACACAGACAAAAACGCGATACAAATCGCTATCATCAATGGCTGCGCTCCTTGCAGCGGAAAGAAATAATTAACACAGATAATGCTTACTGAGAGAGGAATTAAAGCTACAAATAATTATTCACTCATATTTATAATAATAATGAACTCTATTCTCAAGTAACAATTAACAAATAATTACAATTTCTTAAGAGACCTCAGTTTGATATACGTCCGCAATCTACAAAAGCCAACCAACAAAAGGTAAAAAACAAAGGAAGACAAACGCAGATCATAAAAAGAATTTACAATTATCATTGTCTTTGTATGATACACATCGATATGTCCAATTACATCATAGAATATTATATAAATAATTAATATTTATCATCTTTTTCACTATTTTTTCATATGTCGAATAGATAATGTTTATAGGTGTTACAGGCATAATTTACTATCGTCGCACTGTAGCTAAAATTTATCTCATGGATGTTACACACACAAGTAGTTACTTCTACATCTGTCGATTGTTCAGTATCTAAAATGCAACTTCTTCAACAAGAAATTCTCAATCCAGTCACAAATACTGCCGCGCGAGGTAGCCGCGCGTTCTAAGGCCTCTTGCCACGGTCCGGGCGGCTGCCCCCGTCGGAGGTTCGAGTCCTCTCTCGGGTATGTGTGTGTGTGTTGTCCTTAGCGTAAGTTAGCTTCAGTTAGGTTAGGCACTGAGTAGGCTTAGGGACCGATGACCTCAGCAGTTTGGTCCGTTAAGAATTCACACACATTTGAACTTTTTTAACACAAATATTACCTGACACTCCGTATTATCGCATTTTCGATACTAAGCGTATGTGTGATGTTGAGTCAAATGCCTTTCGAACGTCGAGACTGATCCGTGGTGTTATGCCAGATGAAAGTACACTCGCCGACACAACAGGGAGTTCTTTGGTTTGCTCCGGAAGGAGGCGGAGTCGAGCCGTACCATGTAAAACATTAGTTCACTTTATTACAATGAATACTGCTCAACAAAAGTTTGGAACAGTATTGTAAAATGTAGTCTACGACACTATAGAACTCGCTGACCTAGGCGCTTCGTGCATTATCCAGTTACAGTCCATATACTGGACGGTGTTTACTACTGTCATGCTTTGAGGCCGTTTCCGAGTCATGTAAACATACCGCTGCCGCAGCGGCACACCGCGAACAGTCCAGTATCAACAACAGCTTCATTCAGTTTGTGTACAGCACTGCAGTAACATTCCACGTAGAGGAATACCACACTTTGATAGAGTCAGAATAGTGGCTTTACTTTCAGCAGGTCATACACGGCAAAATGTTACCGATCGGTTACATGTCACTCAAAGTGTGTAAGGTGTGGAGAATGCACAGAGAGACGGGAAATGTGGACGATAGCCCTCGAAGTGGTCGTCCTCATATGACAACGTCCATGGAGGATCGTTTCCTCCAACTTCGGCTAGCAGGCACCTAACATCAACTGCCAGAAATATTGAAAATGAATTTTCCCGGGCAACAGGGATTCGTGTCTCAGATCTAACAGTGCATAGAATATTGTATCAGATTGACCTTAATTCCAGAAGCCAAATGAGGAGCTTTGCAGTGAACCAATGGAACCGAGGCAATCGGCGGACCTGGCCTCTTGCTCATCAACATTGGAACATTGCACAATGGAGTAATGTCATATTTGCTGCCGAGACCAGGATTGGTTTGCGACCGGACACTAGACATGATTGGGTTTGGAGAAGCGCTAGGCAAAGCCAGGAACGCCGATATTTCCATCCATTTGCAGATGGAAGTATAATGTTCTGCGCGACAGTTCCCATCTTCAGCAATTGGACGGAAGGGGACCACTCTTTTTTTTTTTTTTTTTTTTTTTTTTTTTTTTTTTTTTTTTTTTTTTTGAGTCCTCGTTCTTCCGACTGGCTTGATGATGCAGCCCCTCATGAATTCCTCTCCTGTGCCAACCACTCCATTCCAGACTAGCACTTGCAACCTACGTTCTCAATTATTTGCTGGATGTATTCCAGTCTCCGTTTTCTTCTAGAGTTTTTGCACTCTACAGCTCCCTCTAGTACCATGCAAGTCATTCCCTGACCTCTTAACAGGTGCCCTATCATCCTGTCCGCTCCCCTTGTCAGTGTTTTCCACATTATTTTCCTTTCCTCTCCGATTCTGCGCAGAGCCTCCTCATTACTTACCCTATCAGTCCACGTAATTTCCAACATTCGTCTGTCGGCCTGTACCACCTCATACCCCGAGGTGAAATTGTTGGTCTCATCCAATGCATACTACGCAGAGCCAGAGCATGTCTCGCAGAGCGGAAGACGTCATCCATATGGGGAGGACCTACTTAATACTAAAGACTGATAATCATCATCATGAGATAAAGATTTTCACCGTTTTGTTTTCAAAATGAACTCTCTGGAGAGGGCCTGCTTTGTTTTGTAATGATTTTTTGCAACGAAGCAAAATCGTTATAGTTTTCAGAAGCTATAATGCTTATATTGTTAATAAGGTGTTGGAAAGGACTTAGTGGGTGCACTGTGACGAATCACTGTAGTAAATTTTATGGTAGTCCAACCTGTTGTTGAGGTGTGTAGATATGAAGATTTATGTAACTTGGTATAATCGATTTCTACAGGAATGTTCTGAATATTTACAGCTGTCTCTGAATACCAAAGTATCACTTCATACAAACTGGATAACTGACATAATGTTCCCATAATATTCTGCATAAGACATTTAGAACACTGGTGGTCCATGTAAGACAAAGCTGTCGTTTCGACCATTGACCGCGAACTGGACCGAGCGTTCGTCTGCTCAGCCATAAGCTGACCATCGATTGCGGTGGCGTGGCGAATCTCTAGCGAACGTGGTTATGCAGGCGTTGCTCATTCGTCGGTGTGGCATGCAGCGACTATGCTTTTCTGTGGTTTTGGTGTAAGGTGTCGTCGTGTAGGACAGGGGTGGGTGGTAGGGGGTGGGATAGGGAGGGGGAGGACTGTATGCGGACGCAGATGAAGATAGAGGGAGTTTACCCGTAGCCGATGACAGCTCTGCCCGCATCCCAACATCCATCTTGCAAGTGTACGCAAAACCATCCGATGAAACGTCACAGGATGCTCACCTGCTTCCAGAGACGCTGACGCTGTGGTCGGATGGACAGCAAAGCGATCTTCTGGGGTGGTGTGATGACCTTCCGTGGGCGGCGCGTCCACGAACATTGGTCCAGGCTGCGGAACGGGCTATGGCAGGGGCGACGTGCTGGTCCCGTGGACAAACACTCGGTGGCAGAGTCACTGACATACCCAGAAGCACGCCACAGCTGGTCTTGCTGGCGCCGCTGCAGGCCTCCAGAAACTTGGATGGCGTAAAAAGCAGGTTCGATGGCTTTGGTGATGACTCTGCACTCCCAACACTGTTTATTTCCGAAAACTTTGTAGAAAACTTCATCTTGCGTCTAGATGCAACAGGGTACGGTGTCTACAATCATGTAATAATTCCGCCAGCGATTTCCCCTCACGTGGCAGGGAGTGGCAGGAGGACAGAAAACTTTTCAATGCCTACTCCCGTATGTGGAAGGAACGGAGTTCCTCCATTTGGATGTTCGAACGAACCTTTCAGTCTCACCGTTAGACTGTGGGTGAAAAGGTGCAGTTGTCACATGAAGTATGCCGTTAGCTGCACAAAACAGCTGGAAATTACCTGACATGAACTGTGGTCCATTGTGAGAGACAATGAGCTGTGGAAGATATTCAAGACACAGAACAGGAGACAAAGTGGATACTGTACTTGTAGTAGTGGTGAACGCCAAGGGGGCAACAAAAGCAAACTTACTGCAAGGGTCAACTACTATGATCTGTTCATCATAACAATAAACCTGATGTAAGCAGTACGCCATGTATGCTTCCTCGTTTGCTTGAATCTCATTGGATTTCAGTTCATGTGGAGCAGAAGCCAAGTTGTGACCAGTAAAGCCAAGTACGATCATAGGGATAGGTTTTATGCTGTGTTACACGCACATAGATTGAGCGATAATGTGCGTGACAACAGCTTTACCGGTGCATTTAACTTTGACAGCTCTGGCCAACCAGAGGTCCAACTAGCATGCAATGATGTGAGTGAGATGTTGCAGTTCAGACGTAAAAAGAGACGGGCAAAAAAACAATATAGCTTCGAATGCCATTTAATGTTTAAAGAGAATGAAATAATTTTCGGCGAAACTTCACCACTACAGCGCGCTTCTTAGGTGACCAGACGGAAAGCATAAAAGGATCTCGTTCTCAGTATTCTAATTATAAACAAGACAGATGAAAATTCCTGACTTAAACACAGGGTAATTTTTCTGAGCGCGTTATGTGTGATGAAAAAGCATACTGCAGGGATTTCATCGTACTGTTGAATACTAAAGCCATTGAAAGTAATACACTACTGGCCATTAACATTGCTACACCAAGAAGAAAAGCAGATGATAGACGGATATTCATTGGACAAATATTTATACTAGAACTGACATGTTATTACATTTTCAGGCAATTTGGGTGCTTAGATCCTAAGAAATCAGTACCCAGAACAACCATCTCTGGCCGTAATAACGGCCTTCATACGCCTGGGCATTGAGTCAAACAGAGCTTGAATGGCGTGTACAGGTACAGCTGCCCATGCAGCTTCAACACGATACGACAGTTCATGAAGAGTAGTGACTGGCGTATTGTGACGAGCCAGTTGCTCGGCCACCATTGACCAGACGTTTTCAGTTGGTGAGAGATCTGGAAATTGTGCTGGCCAGGGCAGCAGTCGAACATTTTCTGTATCCAGAAAGGCCCGTACAGGACCTGCAATATGCGGTCGTGCATTGTCCTGCTAAAATGTAGGGTTTCGCAGGGATCGAATGAAGGGTAGAGCCACGGGTCGTAACACATCTGAAATGAAGCGTCCACTGTTCAAAGTGCCGTCAATGCGAACAAGATGTGACTGAGACGTGCAACCGATGGCATCCCATACCATCACTCCGGGTGATACGCCAGTATGGCGATGACGAATACACGCTTCCAATGTGCATTCACCGCGATGTCGCCAAACACGGATCCGACCATATAGATGCCCTAGACAGAAACTGGATTCATCCGAAAAAATGACCTTTTGCCATTCGTGCACCCTGGTTCGTCGTTGAGTACACCATCACAGGCGCTCCTGTCTGTGATGCAGCGTCAAGGGTAACCGCAGCCATGGTCTCCGAGCTGATAGTCCATGCTGCTGCAAACGTCGTCGAACTGTTCGTGCAGATGGTTGTTGTCTTGCAAACGTACCCATCTTTTGACTCAGGGATCGAGACATGGCTGCGTAATCGCGATAGCATACAATCCGACCTTTATCAAAGTCGGAAACGTGATGGTACGCATTTCTCCTCCTTACACGAGGCGTCCCAACAACGTTTCACCAAGCGACGCCGGTCAGCTGCTGTTTGTGTATGAGAAATCGGTTGGAAACTTTCCTCATGTCAGCATGTTGTAGGTGTCGCCACCGGGGCCAACCTTGTGTGAATCCTCTGAAAAGATAATCATTTGCATATCGCAGCATCTTCTTTCTGTCGGTTAAATTTCGCGTCTGTAACACGTCATCTTCGTGGTGTAGCAATTTTAATGGCCAGTAGTGTAATTACAGTCACTCGTCTGATAATCTCTTACCTCCTTCCTTATCCGAATCCGAGAACGCATTTCAATACTGGAACTGTCATCTGATACGTTGATGACGAGTCGATCAACAACAGAGTCCACGAAGCCACCTGGCCGCCGCATTTTTTCCTTTTATAACTTGCGATTCAATATAATGCCAACGTTCGGCAGTGCATGTGAAAAAGCTGCGTGCGTTAGTTCCAGTACGTCTGGCAGCTTAGTAGCCTTGTTATTTCTCGGGCCAATTCACTTAACATGGCTCCAGATCAGTTCTGTTGGTTTCATATTGCAATGGTACAGTGGCGCCGGCCGGTGTGGCCGTGCGGTTGAAGGCGCTTCAGTCTGGAACCGCGTGACCGCTACGGTCGCAGGTTCGAATCCTGCCTCGGGCATGGATGTGTGTGATGTCCCTAGGTTAGTTAGGTTTAATTAGTTCTAAGTTCTAGGCGACTGATGACCTCAGAAGTTAAGTCGCATAGTGCTCAGAGCCATTTGGTACAGTGGCAAATGTAAAAATCTAGCATTTGTATGGTGTGCTCGATGCTGTGAAAATGATTGTTTTTCATGTTTCTATGAAACATATCTACATCCGTGATATAAAACAATGGGCATAGTCCAAATAAAGGGTATTTAGTTTTTTTTTTTTTTTTTTGCCTTGAAATTAAGTTGTTACGTTTTCTTCATTTAAGCAACCTTTATTAGCAGTCTTTCATAAAATATCGATAGTTGAGAATTTATATTTGAAATGAAAACCGGAATTTCGCCTGCAATATGTAACTGAAAACAAGAAGACGTGTGTTGTTCATAAAAAATGATGGTGAATTTTACAATTACGGGATGTAGGTAAATCATATTGAATGAGATAAGAATTGATGCGGGCGAGACTTGAACCAGCGAATCATTTACTGTAGTGAATTAGCAAGTTAGTACGCTACCGCAAGTTAGTACGCTAGCAAGTTAGTACGCTTTATCTGCATCTGATACAGATCCTTGGGAAACTTCAACGCCGATTATCTCTGTAAATTTACGACAAACATTAAGAACAACCTATTTCTCGGCACTTTTTAACCGTGTTCCACAAGCGTGTTTCAATACTGAACAGGGAGCAGCCTCAGCCATTTTCATACTGCGAATTAAGAGCGCTACAATCAGGGCACAACAGTGCAGAGACTGTGATTATACGTGATTTTTAAATAAAAACTATATAAAAAATGGTTCAAATGGCTCTGAGCGCTATGGGACTTAACATCTATGGTCATCAGTCCCCTAGAACTTAGAACTACTTAAACCTAACTAACCTAAGGACAGCACACAACACCCAGCCATCACGAGGCAGAGAAAATCCCTGACCCCGCCGGGAATCGAACCCGGGAACCCGGGCGTGGGAAGCGAGAACGCTACCGCACGACCACGAGATGCGGGCAAAAAAAAAAAAAAAAAAAAAAACAAAAAAAACTCTATAACTACAGTGTACTTATGAGAAATAGGTTTTTCGTAATGGTTGTCATAAATTTTCAGAGATAATCGGCGTTGAAGTTCATGGTGGCTGACACATTTTAATATCTTAAAGTTTCAATTACCATAACTTAGTGCGCTGGTGTTATTGCGCTCATGGACCTACGTCCATGAGCGCAACAACACCAGCGTACCGGTGTGGACTAGCAGTTCTAGGCGCTTCAGTCTGGAACCGCGCGACCGCTATGGCCGCAGGTTCGAATCCTGCCTCGGGCATGGATGCGTGTGATGTCCTTAGGTTAGTTAGGTTTAAGTAGTACTAAGTTCTAGGGGACTGATGACCTCAGATGTTAAGTCCCATAGTGCTCAGAGCCATTTCGAACACCAGTGTACGTGTGCTACGGCTACTGACCAGTCATCGGGTTTGTGTTTGTTTATATCAGGTTTATTCTTATGATGAACGGAGTATAGCAATCATCACATTTACAGAACGAATCCGCGATATCACTGTGAATGCGTGGCCACGTTGCCACTCAAAAAGCGTTGCGGTGGGGCTGACTGATGTTTCGCACAAACTTCGCAACAAGATCTCATTTGCTCAATGTGAGTATCCATTCAATGCCAAGTATAAAGACGTTTGGAGGGTTGCTTTGTGCTAACTATGCCATAGTGACCTTAGCAATTAGGAAAAAGCTTTGCTGCTGAAGGGAGAGAGGAACAACAACACACGGACCGTCGTTCTCTGTATGTAACAGTAGAAAATCTATCGCGCGGACAGCGTGCGGCAATGGTAAAAGTAACGACGTACCGCTTGGTGGGGGATTTCCATCAATCTGCATGGCCACACATGGCGCACGTATTGCAAAGCAACCTGAAGAGCTAATCAGAGGCACATACTGCGGCAACACGCCGCATTAGAGGGAACAATTTTGGAGACATTCAAAATCCTCAGAATAGACCTGAAAACACGATTCCTCGAAAGAATCAAACGTTTTAGCCGTACCGAGCGCTAACCAGGCCAGCGAGTCAGCGTTCAAACGTTGGGCAGTGGGCATGTGCATTAACTCGTACCAATAATTACGCGCTATCAGAGCCCAACGTTGCAATTTTTGAGCTGTCTGACGTAGGACACGCTTGGCAGGATTGAACAAGACCGTGAAAAGCTGATGATATGTCAGAAAACAGAGGTTCCAACCATACAAACATTGGTGGAACTTTGCGCCACCACAGATAATGGAGAGTGTCTCTTTCTCGAGCTGACTCTAGCTACATTGTGCTTTGTTAAGAGTTTCCAAAACAAAAGCAACATATCTATCAGAAGAACCACTTTTATGGGAGAGGACTGCCCCGAAATCATACGAAGATGCATCCACGGTAACTGACAGTCCTACCTGCGTCAAGGCAAATCAAATCATACATCGACGACTTAACTAAATTGCTGAAATGTTTTGGTATTCATTGGACCACACAAATGGAACATTTTTCCGGTGCAGCCAGCTGAGCACTGCAACAATTTGTGCAGCGTTGTGAAAAAATCTTATGTAATTTGTGAGCTTCCCCAGGATTGATTGGAGCTCCTTAATGTTACAGGGCGCTGGAAGATCTCTAATTGCAACCAAATGCGATGTAGTAAGATGAATACCCTGTGCAATAATTATTTGACCCAAGTAGTCCAGTTCTTTGGAAGAAGGAGTACATTTCCTTGTTGCAATCTAGGCAAGCTACAGATAAAACTTGAAACAAGCAGTCTAAATTTTGTAAATGTTCAACATGTGTACAAATCACGACTGCAGTATCGTCCAAATAGCTTTTACAAGAAGAGACTTCTGCCATTAACTGTTCCACGACCCGTTAGAAAATGGCAGAAGCTGACGCAATTCCAAACCACAGTCTTTCAAATCGAAACATTCGAAGGTGAGTGTCTATCACAAAATATTGCTTGGGCTGCACGTCCAGTGGCAACTGTATGTATAATACGCATAAATTAATCCTTGAAAAGAATTTTCTCTGTCCCAGTCTACCTATTAATTCCTCGGGTCGTTTACTTTTATTGAGTTGTTTTATTTGTCTTGTTTCACCCAGTGAACGTTCTTTCTCTTCCCTTCTGTGATTTTCATTCCCTTCCAAATCGCAAATTCTACGACATCGGAGCCACGCTGTATCAAAAGTCCCGTGCCTGCACAACACACAGATACGAACCGCGCTGATTGTTGGGGACATGTTGTTGTTGTTGTGGTCTTCAGTCCTGAGACTGGTTTGATGCAGCTCTCCATGCTACTCTATCCTGTGCAAGCTTCTTCATCTCCCAGTACCTACTGCAACCTACATTCTTCTGAATCTGCTTAGTGTATTCATCTCTTGGTCTCCCCCTACGATTTTTACCCTCCACGCTGCCCTACAATACTAAACTGGTGATCCCTTGATGCCTCAGAACATGTCCTACCAACCGATCCCATCTTCTGGTCAAGTTGTGCCACAAACTTCTCTTCTCCCCAATCCTATTCAATACTTCCTCATTAGTTATGTGATCTACCCATCTAAACTTCAGCATTCTTCTGTAGCACCACATTTCGAAAGCTTCTATTCTCTTCTTGTCCAAACTATTTACCGTCCATGTTTCACTTCCATACAGGGCTACACTCCATACAAATACTTTCAGAAATGACTTCCTGACACTTAAATCTATACTCGATGTTAACAAATTTTTCTTCTTCAGAAACGCTTTCCTTGCCATTGCCAGTCTACATTTAATATCCTCTCTACTTCGACCATCATCAGTTTTTTTGCTCCCCAAATAGCAGAACTTCTATACTACTTTAAGTGTCTTATTTCCTAATCCAATACCCTCAACATCACCCGACTTAATTCGACTACATTCCATTATCCTCGTTTTGTTTTTGTTAATGTTCATCTTATATCCTCCCTTCAAGACACCATCCATTCTGTTCAACTACTCTTCCAAGTCCTTTGCTGTCTCTGACAGAATTACAAGGTCATCGGCGAACCTCAAAGTTTTTATTTCTTCTCCATGGATTTTAATACCTACTCCGAACTTTTCTTTTGTTTCCTTTACTGCTTGCTCAATATACAGATTGAATAACATCGGGGAGAGGCTATAATCCTTACTCCCTTCCCAAGCACTGCTTCCCTTTCATGTCCCTCGACTCTTATAACTGCCATCTGGTTTCTGCACAAATTGTAAATAGCCTTTCGCTCCCTGTATTTTACCCCTGCCACCTTTAGAATTTGAGAGAGAGTATTCCAGTCAACATTGTCAAAAGCTTTCTCTAAGTCTACAAATGCTAGAAACGTAGGTTTGCCTTTCCTAAATCTTTCTTCTAAGATAAGTCGTAAGGTCAGTATTGCCTCACGTGTTCCAGTATTTCTACGGAATCCAAACTAATCTTCCCCGAGGGCGGCTACTACTAGTTTTTCCATTCGTCTGTAAAGAATTCGTGTTATTATTTTGCAGCTGTGGCTTATTAAACTGATTTTTCGGTAATTTTCACATCTGTCAACACCTGTTTTCTTTGGGATTGGGATTATTATATTCTTCTTGAAGTCCGAGGGTATTTCGCCTGTTTCATACATCTTGCTCACCAGATGGTAGAGTTTTGTCAGGACTGGCTCTCCCAAGGCCGTCAGTAGTTCCAATGAAATGTTGTCTACTCCGGGGGCCTTGTTTCGACTCAGGTCTTTCAGTGCTCTGTCAAACTCTTCACGCAGTATCGTATCTCCCATTTCATCTTCATCTACATGCTCTTCCATTTCCATAATATTGTTC
This sequence comes from Schistocerca americana, assembly GCF_021461395.2. NCBI lineage: Eukaryota > Metazoa > Arthropoda > Insecta > Orthoptera > Acrididae > Schistocerca > Schistocerca americana. The sequence goes on from NC_060123.1 coordinate 184,803,709, forward strand.
TCAAGTGCATCGTTCTTGTATAGACCCTCTATATACTCCTTCCACCTTTCTGCTTTCCCTTCTTTGCTTAGAACTGGGTTTCCATCTGAGCTCTAGATGTTCATACAAGTGGTTATCTTATCTCCAAAGGTCTCTTTAATTTTCCTGTAGGCAGTATCTATCTTACCCCTACATCCTTACATTTGTCCTCTAGCCATCCCTGCTTAGCCATTTTGCACTTCCTGTCGATCTCATTTTTGAGACGTTTGTATTCCTTTTTGCCTGCTTCATTTACTGCATTTTTATATTTTCTCCTTTCATCAATTAAATTCAATATTTCTTCTGTTACCCAAGGATTTCTACTAGCCCTCGTCTTTTTACCTACTTGATCCTCTGCTGCCTTCACTACTTCATCCCTCAAAGCTATCCATTCTTCTTTTACTGTATTTCTTTCCCCCATTCCTGTCAATTGTTCCCTTATGCTCTCCCTGAAACTCTGTACAACCTCTGGTTGTTTCAGTTTATCCAGGTCCCATCTCCTTAAATTCCCACCTTTTTGCAGTTTCTTCAGTTTTAATCTACAGGTCGTAACCAATAGATTGTGGTCAGAGTCCACATCTGCCCCTGGAAATGTCTTACAATTTAATACCTGGTTCCTAAATCTCTCTGTCTTACCATTATATAATCCATCTGATACCTTTTTAGTGTCTCCAGGGTTCTTCCATGTATACAATTTTCTATCATGATTCATAAACCAAGTGTTAGCTATGATTAAGTTGTGCTCTGAGCAAAATTCTACCAGGTGGCTTCCTCTTTCATTTCTTAGCCCCAATCCATATTCACCTACTACGTTTCCTTCTCTCCCTTTTCCTACACTCGTATTCCAGTCACCCATGACTATTAAATTTTCGTCTCCCGTCACTATCTGAATAATTTCTTTTATTTCATCATACATTTCTTCAATTTCTTCGTCATCTGCAGAGCTAGTTGGCATATAAACTTGTACTACTGTAGTAGGTGTGGGCTTCGTATCTATCTTGGCCACAATAATGCGTTCACTATGCTGTTTGTAGTAGCTTACCTGCATTCCTATTTTCCTATTCATTATTAAACCTACTCCTGCATTACCCCTATTTGATTTTGTGTTTATAACCCTGTAGTCACCTGACCAGAAATCTTGTTCCTCCTGCCACCGAACTTCACTAATTCCCACTATATCTAACTTTAACCTATCCATTTCCCTTTTTAAATTTTCTAACCCACCTGCCCGATTAAGGGATCTGACATTCCACGCTCCGTTCCGTAGAACGCCAGTTTTCTTTCTCCTGATAACGACATCTTCTTGAGTAGTCCCCGCCCAGAGATCCGAATGGATGACTATTTTACCTCCGGAATATTTTACCCAAGAGGACGCCATCATCATTTAATCACACAGTAAAGCTGCATGCCGATAATTATTCATTGTTCACATTTGCTCCCCATTCAGAAAAGATTCTGGCTAGAACAGCCGGAGATAGCGATCATGAGTGTATGAGTTTAGTGTGTATGATTGTATGAATGTTTATGTGTGCCTTGCTTCATTTTCGAAGGAGACTTTGGCTGATAACTTATCTTTCATTTGCCTGCCTACTGCTCGGCATGCGACTAGCAATCTATAAGTTTCGCAGTGTAGCTATTCCCTCATGAAGTTCGTTGTAAATATTCCACAGCACTTTAACGGGAACAATGATTGACGTAATTACAATACCAGAAGAAAAAAATGTCATTAGTTACGCCACTGTAAGGTTGCACGTAGCACAAACAGGGGTTCACAACGCTGCAACCAAAAGTTTGATCACTTACCTACTGGTATAAAACGCCTGACAGAAAGGAAAGTAAAATTTGAGACTAAATTGAAAAGTCTCTCTTTGATAACTCCTCTCATTATGTAGACGATTATTTATTATTAAATGTGTAAATGGTGATGGGTAGGAACTACTGACTAACATCTTTCTGTCTTTAAGTAAAAAAAAAAAAAAAACGAAAACAACTAATCAGAGTTCAGCTTGGAAGTAAATTTACAAAACCAATAGATGTTAATATAGTATAATGTCTCGGTTCACATCATTACGTTTTATCGCGCAAATGATACATGGAACATGAAACTAAGTAGCTAACTAACTACTGATATATCATAACGCATGGTATAGGCTTTTATACTTCGAAAACCCCAAAAGAAAACTCAAAAATAAAATCAAGCAGATGATCAAAACAGACGTACCTTGCAGTTGTGCTATGTTTGGTTATTTCTGAAAAACTGACAGAGTTACTGGCGAGAAATATTCCGGGAAAGGAAGCAAATAGGCTACTGTTGGAAAGGTAGGCTTACATCTCACGTAGATTAGGCTATCATTACTAAAAAATTTACTTAAATATATGTTAAAGCAAAATATCCATTTTACAGTATCTTAAGCGCTTGAGACCACACCCTTAATCATACTTCTAGCATTCTACAATGCTGGAAGATACATGAAAAATACACTCCTGGAAATGGAAAAAAGAACACATTGACACCGGTGTGTCAGACCCACCATACTTGCTCCGGACACTGCGAGAGGGCTGTACAAGCAATGATCACACGCACGGCACAGCGGACACACCAGGAACCGCGGTGTTGGCCGTCGAATGGCGCTAGCTGCGCAGCATTTGTGCACCGCCGCCGTCAGTGTCAGCCAGTTTGCCGTGGCATACGGAGCTCCATCGCAGTCTTTAACACTGGCAGCATGCCGCGACAGCGTGGACGTGAACCGTATGTGCAGTTGATGGACTTTGAGCGAGGGCGTATAGTGGGCATGCGGGAGGCCGGGTGGACGTACCGCCGAATTGCTCAACACGTGGGGCGTGAGGTCTCCACAGTACACCGATGTTGTCGCCAGTGGTCGGCGGAAGGTGCACGTGCCCGTCGACCTGGGACCGGACCGCAGCGACGCACGGATGCACGCCAAGACCGTAGGATCCTACGCAGTGCCGCAGGGGACCGCACCGCCACTTCCCAGCAAATTAGGGACACTGTTGCTCCTGCGGTATCGGCGAGGACCATTCGCAACCGTCTCCATGAAGCTGGGCTACGGTCCTGCACACCGTTAGGCCGTCTTCCGCTCACGCCCCAACATCGTGCAGCCCGCCTCCAGTGGTGTCGCGACGGGCGTGAATGGAGGGACGAATGGAGACGTGTCGTCTTCAGCGATGAGAGTCGCTTCTGCCTTGGTGCCAATGATGGTCGTATGCGTGTTTGGCGCCGTGCAGGTGAGCGCCACAATCAGGACTGCATACGACCGAAGCACACAGGGCCAACACCCGGCATCATGGTGTGGGGAGCGATCTCCTACACTGGCCGTACACCACTGGTGATCGTCGAGGGGACACTGAATAGTGCACGGTACATCCAAACCGTCATCGAACCCATCGTTCTACCATTCCTAGACCGGCAAGGGAACTTGCTGTTCCAACAGGACAATGCACGTCCGCATGTATCCCGTGCCACCCAACGTGCTCTAGAAGGTGTAAGTCAACTACCCTGGCCAGCAAGATCTCCGGATCTGTCCCCCATTGAGCGTGTTTGGGACTGGATGAAGCGTCGTCTCACGCGGTCTGCACGTCCAGCACGAACGCTGGTCCAACTGAGGCGCCAGGTGGAAATGGCATGGCAAGCCGTTCCACAGGACTGCATCCAGCATCTCTACGATCGTCTCCATGGGAGAATAGCAGCCTGCATTGCTGCGAAAGGTGGATATACACTGTACTAGTGCCGACATTGTGCATGCTCTGTTGCCTGTGTCTATGTGCTTGTGGTTCTGTCAGTGTGATCATGTGATGTATCTGACCCCAGGAATGTGTCAATAAAGTTTCCCCTTCCTGGGACATTGAATTCACGGTGTTCTTATTTCAATTTCCAGGAGTGTATATCCGTCTTTTTTACACTGTAAATTTCTATTACTGTCCAAACAATGAATTGCACATCATAGGTAAGATTGTAAAGTGAGAAGATGTGTAAACTACAGTGAGACTAAAGCACTGACAATCTAATAAAACAAGAGCTTTATTCTGCATGTTGGTATACCTCTATGCAATTCTGTTTCGTTGACATTTCAATAATCGATCACTTTGTCGACGAGCAGAAGATACTAGTGCGTGCCTTGCTTCTCTCTCCATGCACACGTTTATGGGTTAGCAAAGAACACGTAGCTAAGTTTTCTGCAAACGTGAACATTAAAAAAATTGTGCATGCGAGTTGAAAGCTGAAAATGTTCCAAAAACGCGATACCACTAAGCAATCAAGCATTGGTTTCGGAGTTCCAGCTTCATTCGCTATCGATACAAATGTATTAAACATCTACATTTTCATCTACATGGATACTCTGCAAATCACATTTAAGTGCCTGGCAGAGGGTTCATCGAACCACCTTCACAATTCTCTATTATTTCAGTCTCATATAGCGCGCGGGAAGAACGAACACCTATATCTTTGCGTACGAGCTCTGATTTCCCTCATTTTATTTTGGTGATCGTTTCTCCCTATGTAGGTCGATGTCAACAATATATTTTCGCATTCGAAGGAGAAAGTTGGTGATTGGAATTTCGTGAAAAGATTCCGTCGCAACTAAAAACGCCTTTCATTTAATGATGTCCAGCCCAAATCCTGTATCATTTCCGTGATACTCTCGCCCATGAAGTGGAATAAAATGCATTACGAAAGCAGCCTTTTCACATTACATCCTTCACTTCTTTGTTGTTCGAAGTATGTCAACAAGGAATGAGTTACATTAACGACGCCATATGAGTCCTATTATTAAAGCAAACACGCTTTTACGAAAACAAAAACGTTCGAAGTTGCCTTCCTGATGTTACGTTATTCTCGTAAGCTCTGTCATTTATAGTATTTAAAACAGTTGTTGCACGCACGTGACAGAAATAATGAGCAAGCAGTCTGCTAATGTTTTGGGCTACTTAAAATGGCGACAGGCCCCGCCCACTCTGGCTTCAAAACAAAATACAGCGTAAATCTATAGTGACATCTGCCTTCTTTTCTTACCTCCTTGGTCGCGGCTGTATGTATTAGATTGTGGTTACACGGAATTGTTGCGTGAGGCCAATAGGGTGCTTCTGCCTGTCGCAGCTAAGAGAGTCTATGACTTTACAATGGAGCCCCCCGTAATTACCATATTATGTATGTTTGAAAATTCGGTATTGTTTTCTTAGTGTAAATGCAGGTATTTTATATTTTTAAAGTCAATGGTGATTAATAGAAGGGATTTAATGTGTATTTATGAGAAACCATTTGAAATAAAGATTGTAAAGAGATGTAGTAGACACGTTGGTAAGTCAGGCATTATGTGTAATCCAAAGACGTCATTGAGACATGAGCACACGCAGACAGAAAGAGTTGTTGCAAGCTGACCCTGATTGAAGACGCATGTAAGTAGCTGTGCTAGCGTGCACAGCGTATTGTAGATAAGGTATGCAAAATGTGATAGGTTATTGTGAATTTAGGAACGGGCGTCTACATGGTCCACAAAACACTGTTTAATCAAAAGGACTTGGTAAAATATATTATTGAAAGAAGAGTACTGGTTGCGGCCGAAGCTAATACACAGTGCTCGTCGTTGGAAGAAAAGCCTGTTGCCATTATTGTTGCTACAGAATCATAATGTCTCGCCAACTGCAACTTCACCACAAGGTGAGGTTGTTCCATTTAACACTGAAGTACCTATTGAAAAAGCCTTACCATGGTCGTAGAATCAGTTTCTGCTGTCTGGTCAACATTCAGTATTAATGATTTTTCTCAAGTCATCCACAAACAGTAGCAGCATTTTCCTATCGTTATTATTACCGAGTGGCACAATAATAAAACACATATCTTTTAAAATAAAAGAGTTTGAATGCACTAGCCAGTAATACTTCAATTTTGCTTCTTCGTGGAAAGAGAACCAACAGTAAGTAACTGAAATAATTAATTGGTAGTAGTACATTAACTATATTTTGTAAGTATTTGAAAAAAGTAGTCCAGTGCAAATTAAAAGTGATTCCAACATACTGATATAGTGAAGTGATTATTATGATTAACAACCGTTATTGTAATTCTTCATTTGTGTGGCCACAGTGTCCATAGTTGCTTTATAATTCTTGAGGTTATCCTTGTTCTGTCGTTGCAACTACAAAAATGTGTGATTTTTTCCACGAGACACGTTTCGCTTTATTGAGGTAAAGCATCATCAGTGGTCTGAATTAAGTTATTTACATTTTGATTTGCTTTTAGATGCAAAAATAGTTCGTTAAGAATGAGTTTATTTGTACTTACGGTGATTTTCGACTGATTTCTCGCTTACATCGGGAAGTGCCGTCTGCTAGCACATCCTGTTTCCGCGTTAGATGCTGATAATTTGGTCTAATTTTTAGTTTTTCTGCAGCACTAAGCATTTTTTTATGTTTTTCACAACATACTTTTACGCACACCATTGCATTCGGTTTGTTTTTGTACTGCTAACTATGTGTTGTGGTTTGTGTTTTGTATTGTTGCCAATATAACATTTCCACTACTTTGCTTGACCTACAACGTTTTTCATTTTTTGTTAGGTTATTGTATATGTGTAATTCTATTTGATTATGTTTCTGCGTATTTATGTACTGTCTAATGGTAGGGAAGGAATAATGATGGAGGTTTTTTTGTGGAGGGAGAAATCATGATGAGTGGACGTAAGTGTATAATTTTCTTGGAAAGCAACAATGAAAACGATATGAATATCATAAAAATCAGTAAAGACAGACACCTCCTCCCTTTCCAAGAAAATTTCCACATACAAAAATCATTAACAGAAAATAAACAGTTGCTCAATGACCAAATAAATATTGGGAACCAGACCCTATACAAAATGATTCATGAAATGACTTTGAAAAGGAAAGAGCCTTTTTATATCCTTCACCCCTTCCCACTCTCCCACAGCCCCCTCCCCTAATTTAATTCCACTTCTCGCTCCTCACTTTCTCCTCTAACTCACACTCCATCACACTGCTATACACTTATGTCCACTCATCATGGTTTCTCCCTATTCCTTCCATACTCTTACACAGTACACAAATACACAGAAACATAATTAAATAGAATAATGCACGTACAATAATCTAATAAAAAATAAAAAAAAGTTATAGGTCAAAGACAAAGTAGTGGAAAGGTTGGCAACACTACTAAACACAATCCACAACACATAGTTAGAATAACATAAACAAATAGAATACGGTGGTGTGCATAAAAATGTGCTGTGAAAAAGATAAGAAATGCACAGTCCTGCAGAAAAATTAAAAATTAGGCTAAATTTATCAGTGTCTAACGCAGAAACACAAGAATGTGCTAGCAGTCGGCATTTCCCGATATAAGATCTAAAGAAATCAAAATGTAAATAACTTAATTGCAGACCACCGATGATGCTCTACCTCAATAAAGCGATACGCGTCTGATGGAAAAAATCATGCGTTTTTGTATTTGCAACGATAGAACAAAAATACCCTCAACAGTTATTGTAGTTTATGTGTTCTGTATGTACGTTGTGTGATTCTTGGCTCTCATAATTTCGGTGTTCCCTAAACTGTTTGATACTATTTTCTAAAACCATGCTGAGCTTAGCTGTTATAAAATCTGGGATGGAATATTGATTAATGTTGGTATTGCATCGCAAAACCTGACGGCATTCAACGTTTTGGGATAACGTAGCTCACTCTATACCGTATCACGTACTGTTAGTAGCTAATCGTTAAAGGTTTCACTGCTTCTGCCATGTCCAACACAGTGAGAGTTAACTTTGTCTTATGGCATTTTCATTTGAGTTTCCACGTAAGTATTTACAGTTGCTTGCTAAACGCATGTCACTAATTGTAATGTAACATCAGTTTCAAACCAATGTACAAAAATTCATAACTTTTGCTCGGACTCGAGCAGGCGAGCATACATTGCCATTCAATAATTAATATTTCACTCAATTTCATTTACGCAATTAATTATAAGCTTGGCTAACTACATATATTTAATTAATTAATGCCTTTCCTGAAAGTTACAGTACATTAGGTTACTCGTGTCATTAAAATACAGCAGGTTGCTGGTCGTGTTATAAGTCTACTTACAAAAGCGGAACAGTGGAGAAACGTTTAATTTAAGACTGGTAATAATGGCACTCGGCTACGAGTGGTTGGACTGAAACATCAATCGGAGGGAAAAGGATGTTGAATCGAAGGATAAATTAGTAGCGAACTACGATAACAATTATGCACTTGTATCTGCCTCGAAAGAAAGTTGCACATCAAAAATTAAATGGAGTAGTAAAACGGGAACATGAGGTATAAAGACTGATAAATAATAACTTCGCATCATTTCAGTGTCAAGATGCACACTTACACAAAATTTCTCCAGCAACAGCCACAAAGTGAATAACAAAAGAACGTAGTCATAAAAAGTTCCATATAATTCCACTTACGTCACCAAGTGTTAGAAATACCCACCGTGTACTGCAATATATATTTGTAGCCGCTGGTAAGAGAACTTCTGGGCAGACTGAAGAGATTCCTTCGATATCATTTTACCTGCTTTAAAGATGCGTTGTTTTAAATTCTCTTGGGATGTCGTAACTTGTTCATAGGCTTCATGTTTGAGTTTACCACAGACAAAAAATTCCAGTGAAATCAGGTCAGGCGAATGTCCTGGCCAACTGACAACGCTTTCACGTCCATCCAGCTGAGTGAATTCTTTCCTGGACACAAGCGAGTAGTGAGCAGGGCTCCTATTGAGCTGATAGCACACATGTGCATGAAGTTCATATCAGGTTTCATTGTGAGTTTTATTGTGGAGTAAATTCATCCCCTTGTCGGTTTTTGCTGCTGAGCAATGAGAGGGAATGAATTACCGAATAAAAAATAAAGGGTGCCATTTAAAAAAGTCATACCGCTGTCCATATCTCTGTAAAAAACAAAGCTAAAACGAAGGAAATCATGCTGACTGATGTCCCCCTGTCGGCTAAAGAACATTTGCTTGAAACATTTTGCAATTTGCATCTGGACAAACAATTATTTAGGGTGATCAAGATAAATGGGACACCCTGTACAAACATTTTGTTTATTTATTCCTTCAAAAATCGCTTTGCAATTTTGTGTAGAGTTTTTATTCTGTAAGATTTTGTGTGTTAGAATTGAAAATCAAGCACTGTGACGTCACGCATTATAGCTCTGTTCACTGCACCACGTAATACAGAATTTCACGGGACAGCTTACTTAACATACAGTTTTACGTTTTATGAAATTTTGGTGATGGTTAATTCAAATACAATTATACGGTGTCAGAGAGCTCAGTGAATGTTTTAGTTCACAACATCAAAACAAAAATTTTTTTTAGAAACAAGTTACTACCTTTGGCTCAAATGGTTCACATGGCTCTGAGCACTATGCGACTTAACTCCGGAGGTCATCAGTCGCCTAGAACGTAGAACTAATTAAACCTAACTAACCTAAGGACATCACACACACCCATGCCCGAGGCAGGATTCGAACCTGCGACCGTAGCGGTCACTCGGTTCCAGACTGTAGCGCCTAGAACAGCACGGCCACTTCGGCCGGCCAGTTACTACCTTCGTGAAACATTCTGCAGGCTGCGGGATATAAATTAACCGTTTTAGGATAATCAGTTTCTGTGAGTCATTGGCTGTGACTAGGAAACTTGTCGTCAAATTACAAAACCGGGGGCCTGGGATTCGATAAACAGTCGTTACCAGTTACTTTTTTACTGCTATTTATCTTTTCTTCCATCTCAGACAACAGTTTGTTGACATGGCAAATGCTGAGTTGAGCCATATTCCACATTCCACGTAAAATTGTAGGTTCCTCTATAACAAGGGCGCTCATAGGCAAGTTTGTAGAAGGGTAGGGGGGAAGAGGGGGGGGGGGGGGAGAGCAAGACCTGTAGGTGTGGAGTATTTCTAATATTTAGAAAGACGAATAGCGACTTGTAAGCAGCCATAAAAAAGTTCCAGGCCAGACGCTGTTAAAAACCTGCGTAATGCCGACTTGTAAACGATTTTCATGAGGGAAAATGACCACTGCGCCACCTCGCTCGGTATTGCTTTTGCCTAAAAAACAGTTAACAAAGCGCAGTTCAATTACAGTCAGCTTGAGAAAGAGGCGCTCGCCATTATGTATTGTGTTACAAAGTTGCACAATATTTGTAAAGGCAGAAGTTGTATGTGGTAGCACATCATCGGCCTTTAACGGCCCTGTTCAATCTTTACAATCTTGTCCCGACTCGTACAGCGTAAAAAATGGAACGTTGGGCTCTGATATTGTCCAGTTATCAGTAGGAGGTGTACAGACCCACAGACCACTATTAGAATGCTTGCACGTTGTCTTTGTTACCGGTCGGTACTGACACAGTGTTTGATTCTTCTGAGGGAATTATGTTTTCAAACCGATACTCGGGAGTTTGAAAAGTCTTCAGAATTTTCGTCTTGATTTTCGGCGTGTTGCTGCAGCAACTGCTTCTAACTCAGCTCTTCAGGCTGTTTTGCAATATGTTCCTCATGGGTGGCCGCATGGTTTGAATGATACTCGCACTCCACATCTAGCAGTGCGTCGCTATTTCTAGCGTTGTTATGCACTATTCGTGCAGTCAGGTGTTGTTCTGTAACATATAGAGAATGATTATGCGCATGTTGTGATTAGTTCAAATGGCTGTGAGCACTATGGGACTTAACTTCTGAGGTCATCAGTTTCCTAGAACTTAGAACTACTTAAACCTAACTAACCTAAGGACATCACACACATCCATGCCCGAGGCAGGATTGAATCCTGCGACCGTAGAGGCATGTTGTGATTTCACATTTCGTACAGCAGGAAGTTTTGTGATTGTTATTGCACCGAGGTCACTAGGGCGTAGTTCACACGAAGTAACTCGCCCGACGACGTTGTACTTGGCAGCTCATGGCTGTTCTGATTGAGCAAATGATATCTTGTTGCAATGTTAGAGCAGAGCCTCAATCAACGCTTTTCGAGTGGACATGTCCGTCTGGATCATGGTTACGAGTCGATATTGATTTCGCGAGTTCGTTTTGGAAAACGTGGTGTTCGTTGGTGGTAAACGCATATAGTAAATTTACTTTTGTTGGCCTCATGACATCCACAACAATCGCGTTATTTGCTTCATCTTTTATTTTTTGTCTTGAAGGTCTTCCTGAGGTCATTGTCTTGGACTGTTTACCACAATTGGCGTCATGAGATTTTCAGCAGTTTTGCGCTGCCGACGGCATTCGCACTGTCACTACTGCACCGTTCCGCCCTCAGTCTCTTTCGAACGTTCGAACGTCACATGGAGAAACTCTGTCTCTCCTACACACGGAGATAGCCTCAAAAGTTTTCTATCCTGCTAGCGCTCCTTACTAAGTGACAGGAAGCCACTGGCAGAGTTATTACATGGACGCAGAAGCCGAACCGTACTGCATCTTCTGTGGCCACCGCAGGAGCATTTCGTTCCACCTGGTAAGACAAAGTTTCAGCTTCAGGCTGAAGTTTTCTTTAGGTGTTTGGCCAGAAACAGCGTTGGGAGGACGGTGTCATTACAAAAGCAACTGGACATTGTTCGTACATCGTACTGGTCTGTTTCCAAGTATGCCAGCGATTCTGGCACAGAGCTTTTGTCGTGCGACTGCTACGGTCGCAGGTTCGAATCCTGCCTCGGGCATGGATGTGTGTGATGCCCTTAGGTCAGGTAGGTTTAAGTAGTTCTAAGTTCTAGGGGACTGATGACCACAGATGTTAAGTCCCATAGTGCTCAGAGCCATTTGAACAGAGCTTTTGTACACAGACACAGCTCGCTGCTGGGGTTAAAACTAGCAGTCGCCAGCACCTCTCAGTGAATCGCGACCGGCAGCATCCAGTCTTGGTGTCCGTGGGCACCGACCCCCCCCCCCCCCCCCACACGTGTTGCTGTCGCCGTGACCCATGTCACCGCCGTCAGCGCCCGTCCTCCAGCGTAAACCAATGTCAGTGGACACGCCGCCCCTGGATGGTCATCGCATCACCCCAGACGATTCCCTTGCTGTTCTCCCAACCACAGCGTCCGCGTCTCTGGATGCGGGCGTGCGCCCTGTGAGCAGTTATTTGGCCGGCGTTCCTGAACAATCGCAAGGTGGATACTGGGGTGAAGGCAGGAAGCTGCCCTGTCCGCTCATATGTGTCTGCATTCAGTGTCGTCATGTGCCACCGCCCTACATGACGACAGTGTGGCACCCGGTCTATATCTGCATCTACTTAGATACTCCGCAGGCCAACTTACGGTGCGTGGTGGAGGGTATCCTGTACCACTCCTAGTCATTTCCCTTCCTGTTCCTCTCGCAAATAGAGTGAGGGAAAAACGACCATCTGTATGCCTCCGTATGAGTCATAATTTCTCGTATCTTATCTTCGTGGTCCTTAAGCGCAATGTGTGTTTGCTGGCAGTAGAATCGTTCGGCAGTCCCTTCAGATGCCGCTTCTCTGAATTTCTCAATAGCGTTTCTCGAAAAGAACGTCGCCTTCTCTCCAAGAATCCCCATATGAGTTCCCGAAGCATTTCCGTAACACTTATGTGTTGTTCGAATACCGGTAACAAATATAGCAGCCTCCCTCTGCACTGATTCGATGTCTTTCTTCAATCCGACCTGGTACGGATCCCAAACACTCGAGCAGTACTCAACAGTAGGTCGCACCAGCGTCCCATAAGCGGTTTCCTTTACAGGTGAACGACTCTTTCCTAAAGTTCTCACAATAAACCGAAGTCAGCCATTTGCCTTCCCTGCCACAGTCCTCACATCCTAGTTCCACCTCGTATCACTTTGTAGCGTTAAGCCCAGATATCTAAAGCGAGACACTAGTAACACCGTATCAGAACGTTAATGGTTTGATCTTCCTATTCTTCCGCATTAACTTGCATTTTTCCAAATTCATCACAACAACCGGAAACTTTGTCTAACAAGGGGACTCTCCGTACTGTAAATCACGGATTTTGATGTGCTTCAAATATTTTGCAGAGTCACTTACCCTGAGTACCTGGATATCCGGTTTTTTAGCAACGGGCCTTGGTTCTTGAGAAAATCGATTTTGAAGTTCATTGCGCTCTTTGTGTACCCATAAAGTTACAAATATTCCAAGTAAGTCACAGTAGCGCAGCGGTAAAGGTTAACTGCTACCGCGCAGGAGGTACTAAAGTTCGAATCCTACTTCCATATGTTTTTTATGCATTCCAGAACCGTCAGGAAAATTTGCTCCTAACGTTCAAAAACGAGTAGACGAATTAAATGGGAAATACAGAAATGGGCCGGCCGGGGTGGCCGAGCGGTTCTAGGCGCTACAGTCTGGAACCGCGCGACCGCTACGGTCGCAGGTTCGAATCCTGCCTCGGGCATGCATGTGTGTGATGTCCTTAGGTTAGGTTAAAGTAGTTCTAAGTTCTAGGGGACTGATGACTCCAGCAGTTAAGTCCCATAGTGCTCAGAGCCATTTTGTGAATACAGAAATGTAGTAGTGTGCTGCACGAAATTCTGGAGTTCACGAAACTGGTGTACCAAGAATTTTTGCGTTCTGTAATTCTTCCGTACGTGGGACAGATAATTTTTTTTCTGCATTATCGATTTGTGGGGAGGGCAATCCGATTAAACTCCATACGATCATCTATTCAGTGATGAAAGGAAAGGTAGCACCTGCACCCTAAAAGTGGTCCCACCAAAGTGCACTCCTCATTGGCAGCCCTGCGATGTTTATTTTTACCGACAGGTGAAAATCTTCACGAAAATTATTCAGAATGCCCCCGACTTGATGAAAGACAATACAGAGATCGCTTCTAGGGAAGATTCAATAAAATTACATTCGCTAATCCTACATCAATTCAGGAGCACCTAATTTTGAAAGCATGATTAAATACGCATGATTCGCATCGAAATTAGCGGATGAAAGAGAAATCTTTTTGAATGCAAAAGAATTATGTTTTCCGGTATCGCTCATGAAGAAACCGTGCGCCTGCAACATGGATACTTTCAAAAAATGCGCGAGGTGCTGCGAAAATTTGTGCTTCGGTTGTTTCTATGGTAAGTATCACTCACAATATTGTTCAGACACATAAAGCAATGTGGACGATGAAAAATAAGATTTTGTAGTATTGTATGACAAAAAATTAATAGCTGAATACATCTTTATAATTTCGCACACCTTTCACTGTTTGTTGATATTCCCCGAAAAAAAAATAAAAAAAATTCGGTCGATTTTGAAAAAAAAAAAAAATCATAAGCACACGCGTAGGATTTGTACACGGTACCTCCAGCTCGGTATCCGTGAACCTTTACCGCTGCGCTACGCTGACTTGCTCGTAATGTAAATAATGTTACCGGTATACAAAGCACGCAATGAACTTCAAAATCGATTTTCTCAAAAACCAAGGCCCATAGCTAAAAAAACCGGATAGCCAGGTACTCAGGGTATGTGCCTCTACAACATATTTAAAGCACATCAAAATCCGTGATTTACAGTATGGAGAGTCCCTTGTAAGTCGTCTTGTATCTTACTTACAGTCACTCAACTTCGACACCTCACCGTACACCACGGTGTCATCAGGAAACAACCGCAGATTGCAGCCAATCCCGTCCGCCAAATAATTTATGTATATAGAGAACAACAGTGGTCCTATCACGCTTCCCTGGTGCGTTTCTGACGATACCCTTGTCTCTGATTAACACTCTGTCGTCGAGGACAACATACTGGTTTCTACTGTTTAAGAAGTCTTCGAGCCACTCAAATATCCGTGAATTTATTCCATATGCTCGCACCTTCGTTAACAGCCTCCAGTGGGGCACCGTGTCAAACGCTTTTCGGAAATCTAGAGATATGGAATCTGCCTACTGTCCTTCATCCATAGTTCTGACTATATCATGTGAGAAAAGGGCAAGATGAGTTTCGCACGAGCAATGCTTTCTAAAACCACACTGATTCACAAAAAAGCTTCTCAGTCTCCAGAATATGTATTGTATTCGAACTGAGAATATGTTGAAGGGTACTGCAGCAAACAGAAGCTAGGGACATTCGTCTGTAATTTTACGGATCCGTTCTTTTACCCTTCTCATATAATGGAGTCGCCTGCACTTTTTCCAATCGCTTGGAAGTTTGTGCTAGGCGAGAGATTCACATTAAATAAGAGGTACCAAAGCGAGGTTGATACCTCGCAACAGATCCACAAGAAAAGATAGCTGCTGCAGACTGCATCGACGAATTAGACACATCAATACAGCCATGCTCACAAACGGTTAGCTGTGCGGTCGCAGCGGATCTTCTACTTATGGCCGAGCACACAAACTCTCAGCAGAGTCTGCCATCATCGAGTAAGATGACAACTTCTTCTAACAGGCCAGCGTGTGATCAGTGTAATAGGCAGAACACTATGTACAAGCTATTGTTAAGTGAGCTCTCAGTGAGAGACTGGTGATTTGTCTGTATGGTACGTTAATTTTCAGAGGCAGTTGCAAATACTCAAGACGTTTCAGAGGAAATGGATTGTACAAAATTAGGTAAATTCTTTTTGTCTTTGTTGTAATAAAGTGAACTAATATGTTATGTGTTACAGTAGCCTCTCGGTCTTCTCCCAGAGCAAAGCAAAGAAACAACTGTTGAGGTGAGTTTATTGTTTTGCGGTACAACAGCCACAAGTTACAACATGTGTTCAATATGGTCTTACGACTCAGTAAGATGCTGAATCCGTAACACGGCATGCTCGACAGTTGTTCGCAGCATATCTGTTGTAATCAATGTGATATGTCATCGTATGCTTCCTTCAGACCAGGATGAATTCGGACACATCCTTGATATACACGACCTTCCAGATATCCCCGCAACGAGAAGTCACATGGGTTTAGGTAGGCGGTTGTGGAAGGTAACGCACCGTGAAATTGCCTGGCAATGATGCGGTCGTTTTTGAACGTTTCTCGAATTAAGTCCTTCACCTAGCAAGCGGAAGGTGGTCTCGCCCCATCTTGTATGAAGATAGTGGTGTGACTACAAATGTGTTCTTGCAAAGCTGGAATCACGTGTTGCACAAGTAGATCCTCGTAACATGCGGGTGTCACCGTACACCTAACAGGCCCAGGGGGTGTTATCATCGTGAAGAAAAACGGATTGAGAGTGAAACAACTTGTGAAACCATGCCACACAAAGCTGAGTGCAGTGGATGCTCCTGCACAACATGTGGCCGAGTAGAGACCCATTTGCGACAGTTCTGTGAATTCACGGCCCGTTCAGAGTAAAATGTGCCTCGTCCATCCAAAGAATATTCCTTTGTCACGTGTTATCCATTTCCATGCACGCAAATTCTGAATATTGTAGTGATACCAGTGTAGAATGCACCGTAGAAACTTTTTAACTATTGTCCAGCTCCAATTTAAAAAGATGCAATCACAGCTAACATAACAGTCATAGCTGTATCCAAATGAATCAAACATCGACGGCTTAGTAACGCTTGCTTTAATTACTGAGATAAAACATTGGGCCCACACAAAAGAAACATTCTTCTAGCGCAGAAATTTGGGCAGTGTTTTTAATGAATTGGATATAACAGGTAAGGTTCGTCATGACGCAGCTCAAGCATTGGTTGCAGATTCTGAAGCATGTGCTGCACGGTGGGCCACAGCTTCAGCAACTTCATAAATAGATGCCATGGGAATGGGCCGCCTCCCCGTCTCTATTGAACCACCTAATTCACCTGTTTCTTCATAATATTCTTTAGCCCATTTATTGACACGGGCTTCTCCACAGCTGTTTCTGTCGTCGGTATTCCCACAATGCGGCGCCACTTTTGGTATCGTTCTGATAAAACAACTTTACCAGCAGTGCTCAGTCTTGTTCTCAATAACCGTTGGATTTCATACAGAAAACATCACCGTTACTAACCTTTTATAAAAATGGTCGAAATGGCTCTGAGCACTATGTGACATAACAGCTGAGGTCATCAATCCTCTAGAACTTAGAACTGCTTAAACCTAAGTAACCTAAGCACATCACACACATCCATGCCCGAGGCAGGATTCGAACCTGCGACCGCAGCGGTCGCGCGGTTCCAGACTGTAGCGCCTAGAACCGCTCAGCCACCGCGGCCGGCTAACCTTTTATACCAACAGTCACTTCACAAAAGAAATCAACACGTGTCGCCAAGCGACGAACAGCACACTGACGTCCAAACAGGAAACATTTCACGTTCCGACTGCTTACAGCGCCGTATTTTCACCTGGTGGTAGGAAGTGAAATATTATTTCTTCAATATACTCCGCGAGATCTCCGATTAATGAACGTATCTACTATGTTTCAGCACCCTGCGATGTATACAAGCCGCACTGCAGCACTCGGAACTCTGTCAGTTTAATTATAGCCACCCGGTACTTGTGTTAAACGTTGGCGAAACTGCAGGCCTAAGCAGTTAGCCCAGTTGACTATGGAATGGTCGTTGCGGAAGGGAAGCCGTTGCTAGGCGGTCGGCGATGCGGCGAGCGCAGCCTGGTATGGTGGGGTGGGGGGGGGGGGGGGGGAGTAGCGGACTAAGACGGATGAAGCGGAGCGGCCGCTGGCGCCAGCAGGGGCGGTGCTGGCGGGCCAGCCGTCCGCACTGGCGCCAGCTCCGCTGCCCGGCGGGGCACAATAAATATTTAACTGGTCATGACAGTTCATTTTCCAGGCGGCTGCGTGCTTGCCGGAGTGGGCACGCGCGCCAAGACGGCGCTGCTGAATGTGCATGAGGCCGCCGCCACAACAGCGCGGCAGCCGCCTGCCCCCTTTGTACACCTTGCCGCAAACTGCTCCGCCGCAGTGATCGAGCAAATTTCACGCGAGTATGTGCTGGACGTGACAGCAGCTAGCCGTACCACCGTCTCATAGTATCGTACGCTCGTCGAAATAGAACTGCTACAGCGACACAACATAAACACACTCTGGAAGCCACCTTATGGCGTTGAGGGTACTTTGGGTACCATTCTTACTTTTACCCTTTCCTAGTCCTGTCACCAATAGTTTTTTAGCGAGAAATCTGTAGGAGGGAGCAGTAAATTGGATGCCTCTGTACAAGCTCGTTGCAGCTATTGGACTAGAGCACCTGAAAAGCATTACGACGTTGCGGTGCGGTACCTCGGGTCGCATACGTGCCGATCTTATTATTAACTGGTAACCTACATAAATTAGTACGTCATGAGCCCCCACTATACTAGCTATAGGTAAGAGTGCGATAGGTTGCACGCCTCCCGTAAGTACTGATCGTTAAAACTCGGCACCATTCGGAACACTTCGTGTCGGCTGTTTTCTGTTTCACATTGCTGCTACCCTCGGCGACTCCATAGCTCTGATACTGTAACTGCCTGACGAAGTGTGTTGACATATCTGTGTGAGCGGCGATTAATTGATCCATAACAGTGACTTTTTCTTACCTTTATAGGAATTACGCCATTTGAGACACAATGACAAATGTTTACTAAATGTTTTGAATGTCATTTTTTTCCACTTATTGCGTTTTAGCTGATCAGCCAAAGGCACATACGGCGATTACCCCTCTGCCCCTGAGATAAGCGTTTAATTGTACTTATCTCAGGCCGGATTCATCAGTGTCTATCAAAATTAGGTACATCTTAAAATATTACTGTGTCTGAAAGTATTTTTTTCGTTCTTGAACAGGAAAGCTACACTCTTAAGACGCTGCTAACGTTTTTCGTTCGGATGTTAATTGCTGGATGGATACTACTATAAAATATGGCTGAGAACCGGGGTGGCCGAGCGGTTCTAGGCGCTACAGTATGGAACCGCGCGACCGCTACGGTCGCAGGTTCGAATCCTGCCTCGGGCATGGATGTGTGTGATGTCCTTAGGTTAGTTAGGTTTAAGTAGTTCTAAGTTCTAGGGGACTGATGACCTCAGAAGTTAAGTCCCATAGTGATCAGAGCCATTTGAACCATTTTTGAACTAATTGCACTTGGCCGTGTGCCTAATATAAACCCGCGTCTCTTATTCTTAAGTCAGTTATAAAATGAAAAAGTCACTTTGAAAACACAACAGAAAAACCACATTACTTCGTTTTATTGACATTCAAGTGCGGGGCACGCTCCATAATATTTGCACTCATCCACAATCATATTAACAGTTGTGATTATTCGACTTCCATGCTGAAGTAACCATTTCTGCATTGCGTATTTACAGTCATAAGCCAAAAAAATTACGACCACTGCCGACCGCGAGGTTGGATGTGGCCTGGTGGCGTTAAGGGAATGTGACACGTTAAGAAAAGTGTATAAGTGGATCAAAGACGCATAAGGAACTATTCTAGCGATGACACGGACCACAAACGGGGAAGTCTACTGATATAACGTGTGACGGGCAAACATCTATTAGGCGCACTGCGTATGCAGTGGTGCGGACATATTAGGAATGTGGGTCTCACGGGGAGCGTGCAAGGGTTAAGTCCCTGAAGGCGCACTATCATCTGTGCCTTCAGTGGCTCAGATGGGCGCCGGCACGGTAGCTCAGCGTGTTCGGTCAGAGGGTTTAGCTACCCTCTGTAATGAAAAACTGAGTGAACGAATCAACGAACAACCTGAACGGGTGTCGTCTGATGCCCGCTACGAATAAATTCAACGAACAATGTAGAACAAAATGAGATAAAAAAAAGATGGATAAAGCGTCTGCCATGTAAGCAGGAGATCCTGGGTTCGAGTCCCGGTCGGAGCACACATTTTCAACATGTCCCCAGTTATGTATATCAACCCCTGTTTGCAGCTAGGGTGGCGATTTAATTATCATTTCGTTCTAGAGAAGCTGCATGGTCATCAACGATATCTGTTCTTTCGGGAACAGATACAACCTTCATATATTGATATAAGTTTCTTTGACGAAGGTGATATTATTAGTACCTAGAGCCTGTGATCGAGAGTATCGAAAACGGCGTAGTCGGGCGAATGTTTACGTGCTACTGTAGTGAGGATCTACAGAAAGAGGTAGAAGGACAGTGAAACCCCTTCTGGGAGATAAGTGGTTGGACGTTCACGATTTTTCACAGAACGTGGGATTTTGGTGCTTGCCTGCTCTGTAAAGCAGGATAGATGGCTATCTGTGTGACATTTGTCGAATGAGCACAATATTGGAGCGCGCAAAAATGTCTCGGAGCACACCGTTCATCGTGCTTTGTTGGACATGGGGTTTTGCAGTGGACGACCCCTACGTGTTCACATGTTGGGCCAATGAAATCGTAAATTACAATTGCAGTGTTCACAGGATCGTCGACATTGGACCGTGGATGCATGTTAACACGTCACCTCGTCGGACGAATCACGCTTTTGCAATACCCGGTCGATGGTCGTCTTTACAGATGCCGACATGCAATGAACGCCGGTTCGAAAAGTGCACTGCGCTAAACACGCAGGCTGGTGGATGCAGTATTATGTTATGAGAGACAATCTGCTGCACTCGCATGGGACCTGGCGCAGTAAGCTAAGACGGCTACGCTGGCAGCTGTGGACCGCCTGCACCCCTTCATGCTTGATGTCTGTTCCACCAGCGATGTTATCTTCCAGCAGGATAATTGTCTGTGTTCCTTAAGCTAGAACCATGTTACAGTAGTTTGAGGAGAATTATAGTCTACTCACTTTGATGTCTTGGCCACGAAGTTCGCTTGATGTGAATCCAACGGAACCCATCTGGTTTGCTATCAGGCGCCGTACCTACCTATACAAATCGGCGGCCTGGTGTCTAAGGAAACTACATGACTTGTGTTTGGACATCCGGTGCGAGGTACCTCCAAAAACCCGTCAACAAACTGTGGAATCCATGATATGCAGAATCGGTGACGTTTTGGGTTCCAAAGATGGACCAACAAGTTATGAACCGGGTGCTCATATTATTTTGGCTCGTCGGTGTGTATTAATTTATCCAGTTATCCCTTCCCAGGGAAGTCTTTTGATTTACGTTCAGATATCAATACGAGCCGCTAGCGGAAGTTACTGATCAGTGACGAGAATTCTGTCTCCTCCTCAAATTCCATTAAAAATTCTGCACGCCTTTCCGAGAATGAACAGACTCGTAAATTACGCTACGATTTGGTGTAATCCTTTCTAACTCAAAGTAAGTTATTCGCCAGATTCTTCAGACAGTTTACGTGCTATACGGCTGCACGAGGCCAGTCCTTACGAAACCCAAACAAAGCCTCCCCACAATTATACACTGAATTGACAAAGAAACTGGTGTAGATATAGGTTGACTCTTATACAGAATATTACAGGAACCAGCCACTTTTTACAATGCTACTTATTTATTTAACAGCGCCATTACCGGTTTCGAACCGATAGGTTCATCTTCAGCGGATAGTTCACTATTTACATTACATTTCGTGTTTTGTTTCCCCACCTGACGAAACGTACTTGGGGTGGCGATGCCCTACAACCAAACCAAGATGTCAGACAACGTGTTTTTAATTGTAATTGTGCCTCACGACAATTTTAAGTGATTTAAACAAATTATTATTATTAGATAAAAGATGTAAGTAACCGAAAAATCTTCCATTTAATAATAATTATTTGTTTACATCACTTAAAATCGACCAGTAATTTAGTGGATTATTCCTACTACCTTTCTTGTATGTTGATGTGCAAATTTCCAGCCTTTGTGTATGTATCTTTCGTCGAGCGAACGGTTGTATATGATTGTTAAGTATGGAGGCAATGCATCAGCATGCTAACTGATATACAGTCTGGACGAGAAGACTTGCCTTTATTAAATGATTTAAGTTGCTTCACTACTCCGAGGATATTTACTTTTACGTTACTCATGTTGGCAGCTGTTCTTCGTTTGAATTCTGGAATATCTATCTCGTCTTCTTTTGTGAAGGCATTTCGGAAGGCTGTGTTTAGTAACGCTACTTTGGCAGCATTGTCTTCGACAGTATGTCCATTGTTATCGCGCAGGAAGACATTGATGGTTTCTTGCCGCTGACATACTTCACATACGACCAGAATCTCTTTGGATTTTCTGCCAGGTTTCGTGGTGGAAACTGTTATAAATATCTCGCATTGAAGTCCGTGTTAAACATCGAACTTCTGTAAAAGATCGCCAATCTTGGGGATTTTGCATGTCTTTAAATTTGGCATGTTTGTTTAGTTGTTTCTGCAATAGTGTTCTGACCAGTTTTGTGTACCAAGGAGGATCAACTCCGTCATTTGTTATTTTATTTGGTATAAATCTCTCAATCGCTGTCGATACTATTTCTTTGAATTCAAGCCACATCTGGTCTACACTTATATTATTAATTTAGAAGGAGTGGAGATTGTCTCTCAGGTAGGCGTCAAGTGAATTTTCATCTGCTTTTTTGAATAGGTATATTTTTCGATTATTTTTGGAGGATTTAAGGATTACAATATTCATTCTCGCTACGACAACTAATCCCTGAATCAGTTTTGATGCTCGTTATTAACTCAGGGTTATTTTGTTGCTAAGAGGTCAAGTGTGTGTTCACAACCGTTTACTATTCGCGTGGGCTCATGAACTAACTGCTCGAAATAATTTTCAGAGAATGCGTTTAGCACAATTTAGGATGATGTTTTATGCGTACCTCCGGGATTAAACATCGGTTTTCGCCAACATATCGAGGGTAAATTAAAGTCGCCACCAACTATGATTGTACGAGTCGGTTACGTGTTTGAAATCTAACACAAGTTTTCATTGAACCTTTCAGTAACTGTATCATCTGAATTGGGAGGTCGGTAAAAGGATCCAATTATTATTTTATCCCGGTTGCCAATAATGACCTCAGCCCATAGTAACTCACAGGAACTATCTACTTCAATTTCATGACAAGATAAAGTACTTCTGACAGCAAAAACCACGCCACCGCCAACCGTGATTAGTCTAACGTTTCAGAACACCGTTAGGTTCTCCGCAAAAGTTTCGGCTGAGCTTATATCCGGCTTTAGCCAGCTTTCAGTGCCTATAACGATTTGAGCATTAGTGCTTTCTATTAGAGCTTGGCGCTCTGGTTCATACCCAACCCAGCTAATTTACAACTGTTATACTGATGGTTCCTGTATCTACGTTCTTCCTGTGTTCGCCCTGCACTCTTTGTGACTGATGCCCTTATTGTGTTTTCCCGAGACCCTCAAACCCAAAAGGCCGACCAGTCCACCCCACACAGCCCCTGCTACCCGTGTAGCCGCCTCCTGCGTGTAGTGGACGCCTGACCCAGTCAGCGGAACCCGAAACCCAATCACCCTTTGGCGTAAGTCGAGGAATCTGCAGCCTACACGGTCGCAGAACCGTCTGAGCGTCTGATTCAAACAGTCCAGTGGGCTCCATACCACAGATCCGCAATCGTTCCTGTCTGCTATGCTGCAAATGGTCAGCTCTGCTTTCATCTTGCAAGCGAGACTGGCAGCCTTTACCACTTCTGTTAGCCGTTCGAAACAGAGAGGATTGGTACCGACATGAGCAATCACCTGCAGTTGGCTGCACCATGTGCTCTTCATAGCATCGGGAGGACTCGTTCCACATCTGGAATGAATCTACCTGGTATGCACATAGAGTGCACATTAGTTTTCTTTCCCTTCTTGTCAGCCATGTCCCTAAGAGGCCCCGCAACGCGCCTAACGTTGGAGCTCCTAACTATCAATATTCCCACCCTCTGTGATTATCCGGATCTTGCAAGCTGAGAGGTTTCCTCAGAAATAGGAGAGGTGAACAGCATCTGGCTCAGCGACAATGTCAGCCACAGACAGCACCTGGAACCTGTTTGTCAGACAAACCGGGGAGGCATCACGTGCGGCCGCCTGGGATGTCTTTCGCCACCTGCTACGCCCCAGGGCCACCTCCCACTCGACAACATGTGAAGGGTCAGCCTCAGTGAGAGCAGTGACTGGGCTGGCCTCCATTGAGGATCGTTAGGAGGACTCGGGCGTGGAACCCCACGGCCGCCCACAACAGTGGTGCGCATCCACTGTAGCCTCAAGCTGTGTAACCGAAGCCATCACAGCCTGAAGCTGAGAGCGAAGTGTCACCAACTCGGCTCGCATCCGCACACAACAATCACAGTCCCTGTCCATTCTAAAGACCGCGGAAAACTAAACTGTGTAGATAAACGGACTATCGCCATGTACTGCGCAACTCTACTGTAGACCCTGACGAAAACGCAGGAACTGTGTGTAATTAATTAGATATTCAAAAAACCTAACTACAGAAGCACTCAGGTGAAACTAAATGATTTGCCTCTGATTAGGAACTTATAAAATTTCACAATGAGGGTTTACTTTTCGATGCAAACGAAAACGCGAGAACTGCGGCTATTAGATATTAAATTAACATGCAGAAACTCAAAAAACTAAACTATTAAAGCATGCAGATGATACTATAAAATTCTCTCCTGATTAGGAACTCGTAAAAGTCACAGTATCCGTTACTTCCCTGTTGCTGCTTGTGGCTTGGCCGGTGACTGTATATTTTTAGAATAAAATTATAGTTCACATTAAAGGAAGTGATTCCACTTACTACTATAAATTTTCCTGTTCACATAAAAGACTGACTTTTGGGGATGGGAGGGGGGGGGGTTAGATGTAGGGTGAAGGCATGGGGAGTGCTAATGTTTATGTATTCGATAAGCCATGTTGAAAATATGGAGATACTTTTCTGATTTCCTTTCTTTAATTCAGTCTCTTGAGAACTTGTATTTCTATTTTAATTATGGAAATTTTAGAGAAGATTTCATTTACCCAATTTTGAAATTTAACTTTGCGAAAGCAGTGTGGTTTATCAGAAATGCGGTAATAAAACGAAAAACAAATATTGCAACCCACTCTCTTTTCACAGAGTTTCTGAAACAGTTTCATGTATGAGGGTAATTTTGTATTATGTTAGTTACTGAGGAGGTAATTTTATGATGCACGCTTTCATCACAGTTGAAAGATTAGACAGAAGCAAATTTTTCCTTGCGATTTTGACCTTCATTTCTGGAGGCTTTATTTTTCCAGTGTATGACATCCTTTCCCTAAAAATCACTCCGTCTTCAGGCCACAAGTGGTCCATCGGGACCATCCGACCGCCGTGTCGTCCTCAGATGAGGATGCAGATAGGAGGGGTGTGTGCTCAGCACACCACTTTCCTGGTCGTTATGATGGTTTTCTCTGACTGGAATCGCTACTATTCGGTTGAGTAGCTCCTCAGGTGGCATCACGAGGCTGAGTGCACCCTGAAGAATGGTAACAGCGCATGGCGGTGGTGTATCGACTGAGGCAAGGCCGTTGCCTCCTTTTACTAAGATCTAAAATAATTAAACTCATGGCCATTGATGTAAGCGCAATATACTGGTAATGTATTTTACAAAAAAACTCACATAAGGTTATGAAATCAGCTATACTTTTGAGTTCTCAATTTTAACTTATGTTTTCAGGAATATGCACATAGAATATAAACTATCATTAACGTACATATCATACACAGTCAAAATTACATTAGCCTTAAATTGTATTAAATGGATTCTCAGATGTTATGTGTTTTGTTATAATGATTTGAAACTTGAATACCAGAATAAATTAAAAACAAGTATTAATCCCGTGTTTAGAAATTCGTTCGTTGCACGTGAAATATCATGTAAAGTTTTGAAATACCTCTGCATGCACTGTAAACAGTTTTCTGAGGACATTTTAATATGATGGAAAGTTAAAATTACATGCTTACTTCCTTAAACCACAAGAAATTTGGAAAAGAGGTTCAGTTTTGCATGTCACTGACACATTGCATTTAATCATTCGTGATCGACAATCTTCACGTAAACAGTGACAACAGAACAGCATGGCTATTGCTAGGATATTTTCAGTAACTACAGGGGTCACTGAAAATTTGATTGCACATGCAGAAAAAATGATTCAAGTTATAAGAAACCGGAAACATTCAGAGACCTATCGTCTCTCATGGTAGTGCTGTACTGAACTTTTGTTATCGCTTCCCTTCCCCATATCCACCTCTGACACAGGGTTTCACGATAAGCAACAGTACCAGTCCATCGAAAATTCCTTAGAAAGGCGTCCTTTTTCAGAATTCGTTGAAAGAGAACATGTTTTAACTTTAAGTTAGCCAGAGGTTCGAGAAGTTTTATAACAAGCTCGAGAGAAGAGCGTTAAAAATTCTTTATGTGTCACAACGAAACGACCGTCCGTGTAACATCACGCTAAAAGACGCGGAAACGCGCAATAAAATGTGAACGAAGCTTCTTAGTGGACCGGAATAAATTCTTTGCGAGAATTATTTTTCAGAAATGCTTTCTACGTCTAACAAACCTCTTCTCCAATACTTTGATTATAATTCGGCAACTTTCGATATGAAACGAACCGAATAATTGTAGCTCCTGACGTGTTTTCGAGAGTCCTGTATCTCTCGGAACCTTCAATTTTAGAACTGATTTTATTATGTTATCGAATATTCTCCAGAATTCTTGCGTTTAAATGAGAGTTACAGTGTTTTAATAATGAGAGTAGAGTGTTATTCCTGTCTTAATTCGCGAAGGGGAACACTAGTTGCAAGGAAAACCTAAATTATTCGAACTGTGTGTAGTACCGTTTCAAACTGAAAAGTTAGTATGAGATACTAAGCCTTGCAGTACAGGGTCCTAGAGTAACGACAAAGTGGTGGTCCATTCTGCAGTTAGTGTTTAATTTCGCCTACATGTATCTCTCAGCATTAGAATCCATGTTACTAAAAGTGCTCCATGTTCTGGCAGACAACCATCTTAGCTTCAAGTGCTGCCGTTCCATGCTGACAATTGAAATGTCATTTAAAATTTAAATCCAAGTATTTCGTAATGTTGTACAGCACTGAAAGACCCAGTGAGGGTTGTTCGGGTAAATATTGTGCGTTTCTACTTCTAATGACTTCAAACCGTACAAGAATATCAACATTTATAGCTGCGGCAGAACCTTAACATTACATGTTGTTTGAGATTGCTGTTCACATATTCACATCTGCTATCACTGCATTGACCCATAGTGATGAAGACAGATGAAGAACATTCCACCTCGCTACGTCACTGTAAAAGGTTGCATTTCAATTATTTAATGTAAAAACATACGCCATTGTCTTAACGTCTGGAAATACCATATTAGAGGATATTTGAAATCGTTAACTAAAACGGCAAGTCTTCTGTTGAGGTATTTTTCGAGCTAAATTATTTCGATCACTAATTAGTTACCTGTATGTCAACGTCAACTTTTTATTTTTATTCAAGCACCCAGTTAGGGGGGCCGATCGGAAATCTTCGTAAGGCGTCTCCCCCCCTCCCCCCCCCCCCCCAGCGCCCACACCCTAAACGAGTTATTCATGGTGTTCATCGCTGCAGTAGCTAACACCCCATATAAAAGTCTTGTTGTTGTTGTTGTGGTCTTCAGTCCTGGGACTAGTTTAATGCAGCTCTCCATATTACTCTATCCTGTGCAAGCTGCTTCATCTCCCAGTACGTACTGCAAGCTACATCCTTCTGAATTTGCTAAGTGTAATCATCTCTTGGTCTCCCCCTACGATTTTTACCCTCCACGCTACCCTCCAATGATAAATTGGTGATGCCTTGATGCCTCAGAACATGTCCTACCAACAGATCACTTCTTCTACTCAAGTTGTGCCACAAACTCCTCTTCTTCCCAATTCTGTTCAATGCCTCCTCATAAGTTATGTGATCTACCCATCTAATCTTCAGCATTCTTCTGTAGCACCACATTTCTAAAACTTCTATTCTCTTCTTGTCCAAACTATTTATCGTCCATGTGTTACTTCCACACATGGCTACACTCCATACAAATACTTTCAGAAACTGCTTCCTGACGCTTAAATCTGTACTCGATGTTAACAAATTTCTCTTCTTCAAAAACACTTTCCTTGCCATTGCCAGTCTACATTTTATATCCTCTCTACTTCGACCATCATCAGATATTTTGCTCCCCAAATAGCAAAACTCCTTTACTACTTTGTCTCATTTCCTAATCTAATTTCCTCAGCATCACCCGAGTTAACTCGACTACATTCCATTATCCTCGTTTTTCTTTTGTTGATGTTCATCTTATATACTCCTTTTAAGAGACTGTACAGTCACGCTCAAAAGTATCCGAACGACCTGAACTGCATTTCGCCTGATTCGCGTGCAACCGGCATAACGCGGCTATCTAGCAGGTCCTCTAATCGCTCTTTGGCACAGTCGTTTGACTATTGAAAATGGTATCTGTACACAAGCGTGCCTCTGTCGACACGAATTAGTAAAATACTACTCTCTTAGATTTAGATTGGGTCAAGAGGTATGCAAATTTGGCATTTCATAAATATAGTTATGCATTTATAGAAACCCAAAATTTGCTTGTCAGCAGCGGAAAGAGGCGTTACCTGTTGTGCAGCATTGTAAGTTTTCACCAATGCACTATGAGCCGAAAGTATTTTCTTGTGATTTCCTTATTGATGTTTGATCTGACTGCTTGTAGCTCTTTCACAGAAGGGATAAAAACGTTGCAGTCAGTGCGACTGGAACTGCGAACCATAACAGGAGCTTTTTCACAGATCAGCACGTTACCACAGAGCTGGCGAAGAGGTATGCCTCTTACGTTCCTTTTACGAGGCCACTAGGGGCTAGAACGCATAAACCGATATTTAAAGGACGAGATTAGTTGCGATTTTCACCTGCAACGATTTTCCTGGGCTGATAACCGTAAGTTTACAATATCTTGTTACACCTCATGCGATAATAACTCAGATTATTGAATGGAAAGGACCGGTAAAATCAAGTGAACTTTGAAGCTTAATTCCGTGCACACCAGGAAGTAACTCGTCGATCACAGAGTTGCCAACCGTACGTTGCCTTGTTGCCAAATCTCAGTTACAGTGCCAGCAGGAAGAAGACGAACCGATGTGATCTTACAGCGGGCTGGGAAGTGGCCATAGCTGGTGTCTCCAAGTCGCAGCTGCTACGGCCTGGAATACGTAATGCGTCTGACTCGCATTTCTGTAACTAGGTTTAGGGACTGGAGCGTAGTTACTAACAATACTCAGAACTGACTGCAAACTAAGCATCATAAATCAGTAAGTCTCATAGTTGTTTATATATTTCTTTCGTTAGTGTACTCAAAGCTAAGAAACTCATTCACAGGCATTTTCGTGCCTTGCCGATAGTTGAGCACAACAAACAAATAAAAATAAAAATAGAATGTGTGTGTGTGTGTGTGTGTGTGTGTGTGTGTGTGTATGTGTGTGTGTGTGTGTGTGTGGCAGAGAGAGAGAGAGAGAGAGACAGAGAGAGAAATAAAAAAGAATGAGGGAGAGAGTGTGTGTAAAAAATTTTTGTAAAGAAATTGAATCATGGTATGTAAATAAATCTATCATTTAAAATGACACGTTCCACATCATTACAAAATGTCGTATTCATGATCTATGGAAAAAGAATTAATCTAATCTAATCTAATCTAATTTCATCATATTGGTGACTAGACACGAAGAGTCATGAATTACCGAAATTTTTGCCAATACCAGTAACCAAATCTAAACTTGAAAATAAAAGACGACGATTTTTGTAATAAACCGGGACTCCTATCAAGACCCTTTCGTCCCTGTTAGCTAACCACGAAAGATGTCTGATATACCTCCATTCTGAAGTAGCAAAGTGTGCATGCATTTAAAGATGAAGAGCATGATGTGAAGTTCTGTGACGGAGATACGAACCCAACACGTAATCGGATTGTTAACTAAGAAAAATCAAATGTTACGTATCGGTTTATCTAACGAGCTGCTAGGTGTTTGAATCTAAAATAAGGACACAAACTTTTGTTTCTAAGCGACAATCGAACTGCACACCTACCGTGCATCCACGAATATAGCTTAAGTATCAGTTGCTTTCTCACCAACAGTAAGATGTGTGCGTGTTTGACCAGAAATAACGACACCTATTGCGATCGTTGGCAATACGTGAATAGACATTAAAAATGTGCGTTTATTATCACCAGCAGGTGGGTGTGCACTTGGTAGGGCTTGAAATGAAATTATGAATATTTTTGTGCTGGATCCTTTGGAGGAGACCTAGAGAAGATTGACGTTTTGGGAAAAGGAACGAAATGATTGAACTATACTGTTCCGAGAGGTTCAGATCCTCGAAAGAGGAGATACGAATTCGAATCACAGTCCAGCACCAAGTTTTTCAACGTCCCTAGTTCAATCAAGAACAAGTAAAATAAGGCCCTGTTCCTTTAAATGGCTATCGGTTCATCAAATAAAATAAATTTTTCTGACGTAAGTAAGTTTACTGGCGACTGTATTTCTGTTTGCCATGACTTCCGCTTTGTCATTTCCCAACGTAAACCGGCTCTGCCCAGTTGGTAATGAGGGAACGTGATGTTTAATGCGGATTATGGATTATAACGTCTTTCTCTTGAGGTTACCAAAGGTAAAATAAATCTGTTGTGCCTCTTAAAAGTAAATGCCTGAACCCGCGCATTGCACCTGTGATAATTCGTTCCACCAGACCATTGTGGCCACATTTTCCAGCCTCAAGAGTGTGCTGAAACGGATGATGCGCTTAGCTTACAAAATTAATCGCGGTGGAAAAAATGCGAGTCTATGAAATGGTTAAGTAGAAGCAAGCTACTAACACGGAGATTATGCTATTCTCATGTCAGCAGGATGTAAAGGCTCTTCTAGGCATCATAGGCACGTGTCATTTTAAATGAAAGATTTATTTACATACCATGATCCAATTTCTTTACAAAAATTTTTTACGCACACTCTCTCCCTCATTCTTTTTTATTTCTCTCTCTCTCTCTCTCTCTGTCTCTGTCACACACACACACACACACACACACACACGACACACACACACACACACACACACACACACACATTCTATTTTTTTATTTGTTTGTTGTGCTCAACTATCGGCAAGGCACGAAAGTGCCTGTGAATGAGTTTCTTAGCTTTGAGTACACTAGCGAAAGAAATATAAAAACAACTATGAGAGTTACTGATTTATGATGCTTAGTTTGCAGTCAGTTCTGAGTATTGTTAGTAACTACGCTCCAGTCCCTAAACCTAGTTACAGAAATGCGAGTCAGACGCATTACGTATTCCAGGCCGTAGCAGCTGCGACTTGGAGACACCAGCTATGGTCACTTCCCAGCCCGCTGTAAGATCACATCGGTTCGTCTTCTTCCTGCTGGCACTGTAACTGAGATTTGGCAACAAGGCA
Organism: Schistocerca americana; assembly: GCF_021461395.2. Classification (NCBI taxonomy): domain Eukaryota; kingdom Metazoa; phylum Arthropoda; class Insecta; order Orthoptera; family Acrididae; genus Schistocerca; species Schistocerca americana. The sequence continues at coordinate 184,834,979 of NC_060123.1, forward strand.
ACGTATGTCTGGTAACTCTGTGATCGACGAGTTACTTCCTGGTGTGCACGGAATTAAGCCTCAAAGTTCACTTGATTTTACCTGCCATTTCCATTCAATAATCTGAGTTATTATCGCATGAGGTGTAACAAAATATTGTAAACTTACGGTTTTCAGCCCAGGAAAATCGTTGCAGGTGAAAATCGCAACTAATCTCGTCCTTTAAATATCGGTTTATGCGTTCTAGCCCCTATTGGCCTCGTAAAAGGAACGTAAGAGGCATACCTCTTCGCCAGCTCTGTGGTAACGTGCTGATCTGTGAAAAAGCTCCTGTTATGGTTCGCAGTTCCAGTCGCACTGACTGCAACGTTTTTATCCCTTCTGTGAAAGAGCTACAAGCAGTCAGATCAAACATCAATAAGGAAATCGCAAGAAAATACTTTCGGCTCATAGTGCAATGGTGATAAACTTACAATGCTGCACAACAGGTAACGCCTCTTTCCGCTGCTGACAAGTAAATTTTGGGGCTCTAGAAATGCATAACTACGTATATTTATGAAATGCCACCTTTGCATACCTCTTGAGTATGACACAGCATATCAATTAAACACAGACCCAATCAAAATCTAAATGGGTAGTATTTTACTTATTCGTGTCGACAGAGGCATGCTTGTGTACAGATACTCAGTTTTATTGAAACAGACTTTCGTCGTAAGGTTTATCGTGCGTAATTTTATTTCATTTCTTATAATACAGTACACAATTCGTATGGTTTCCTTTAATGTTGTTGAAACAATAGTCAACATGAGAGCGAAATTAATCATCAACGATATATGCGAATTCTCTGATGTTATCTATAACAGTCTGACAATGCACATGCAGTTTATTGCTTACATGCATGTAGAAAACTTGTTCTGTTTTAAAGCTGTCAAACAATGTTTGAAGAAAAATAAAATGCCACTACCACACGACAGCTAACGTAGAAAATACGTTTCCGACGTATTTGGGCACGATGCGCTCTCACCATACATAATACAAAAGCTTCGAGATGCATCTGCTGCCTGGCTGTCTATTAAACCTGAAAAGAACAATATGTCACAGAAGTTCCACAAGCGACAATTTATGATTGAGAAGTGAAGGGAATTATGTTCAAAGTTCCATTAGACTGGTAACTTCAGCAGGCAGCAAAATTGCGTTAAAAAAAAAATTAGCAGTGAATGTAATCGCAGTCGCGACATCTTATATATTGTACACGACACTTACCATTACGCTACTAGCTGACACATACCTACAAGCACTCCAGAGCTGAACAACAATTCCTCCAAAACTTCTGCATACCACAGCGCTGCAAGATAATGCAAATAGCCGGGTCTAGACTTCTGACAGAAACAGTTACGGCTTTTCTTTTGCGCTGCATGACGTTTTCTACAAACAAATAGCGCAATAGAATAGCTCAAGTGGAAAGGAACACTTCCTATTTAAATTTCTGCGTCCTACACTGTTGGCAGTTCTGTGTAGGTGGCAGTTACGTGATTTTATTTCCGTGATTACAAAATAGAGTCAAAGGTATGCACTGAGTAGCCGAGGCAGCTAGTTCATGGTGATTCGGTCATCCAAGTAAATGAATTTACTGAACATGCTGCAATTTACTACAGGGAGCCTGTGTGTCAGAATTTTCATCAAGTGTGGCGCAACGGTGTTATGGTAGAAAAATGAGTGAGGGAAATGAGGATTTGCTGGTCTGTTGGACTGATGATAGGTTCTTATACCTGTGGTCTGGGTTCGATTCCCACTTCTATCAGTCATTTTAGATGGGGAGAGAAAGATTGCAGTCTCTTCTGGCTACACCAAGTGAAGAAGATCTAATGGCAGTGTGGTCTGAAATTCACATTAAAGATGATATTTCATTGCTGCCAAGTAGACGTTAGGTTGAACCACAATAAAGTCTGGAGTGGAGACATGTAGAAACTATCACAAGTAACCTTTCTTATACTAGTTATTTATTTCTAGTGACGAAAGAAATGCTATGTAGGGTCACAGGGCACTTATTCCATCTTTTATCTGAGCTTCTGTATGTCGATAAAATTGGTTCTAAACTGAGAATGCAACTCAGACCGCCCTTAACGCGGAATTTGATCCCTTCGTGACAATACAGCTTGGCTACAATTTGTTGTTTGTTCAAAACTGCAGATTCCTCAACATCTCCAAATATTACGCGTGAATGGGTTCGAATCCTGGCCCGGCACTAAAGATTTCATTATGTATTATCAAGCTCTAGCATGAGAACACCTATCTGCTGGTGGATAATAATTTTGATTTTAATGTATTTTCATTCGTTGTCAACACTAACGATATCTGACGTTTTTGACTCCCAGTGGGACACAGAACTATTTGCGAGATCACTGTAAGTTCAAGATGTTATTCCGAGCTGCTGGTGGATAAAAATTCGGTAGCTGACGCCTTTTTGTGTGTAGTCAACAACGATATGTGTGGGGCTCTATTCCCTGTGAGCACTGAACTCTTCGTCATATTATTTCTAGTTCAAACATGCTCACATGTCACTGCTGGTGCAAAAAATCCATATTTGACGTTCGTTTTCTCTAGACTATAACAGAGATAGGTGCCAGGTTGGAGTCTTGGGAAGAAAAAAAATTAATGTTTCGTCTCGTCATTTCAGTTAAAACATCTAGTTACTGCCGAGAAAATCCGATATGTCACAGTTGGTTGTGCTTCTATATCAATCCTATTAGGTTCTGGGTTCGAATCCCTGTCCAACACAGGGCTTTACCCCACGGAATTTCAAGCAAGTTACTTGTGAAGAAGCAATATTTAACATCTCTCGTAGTTCGTTAACAGGGACAGGAGATGGTGGGTAGTAATTCGCGTCCGTTAAAAATGTTTGTGTTGTGTAACTTAAAGTTGATATTTGCTGTGTAAGTAGGCTGTTTAGGTTCTTATATTGGTAACGCCACGTAGCGCCCTGTATGAAAATCACTGGCTGTGCTGTGAGCAGTCTGTGGCTAGTTTGCATTGTTGTCTGCCATTGTAGTGTTGGGTAGCGGCAGCTGGCTGTTAACAGCGCGTAGCGTTGCGCAGTTGGAGGTGAGCCGCCAGCAGTGATGGATGTGCGGAAAGAGATGGCGGAGTTTTGAAATTTGTAACAGGGATATCATGAACTGCTATATACATTATGACTTTTGAACACTATTGAGGTAAATACATTGTTTGTTCTCTATCAAAATCTTTCATTTGCTAACTATGCCTATCAGTAGTTAGTGCCTTCCGTAGTTTGAATCTTTTATTTAGCTGGCAGTAGTGGCGCTCGCTGTATTGTAGTAGTTCGAGTAACGAAGATTTTTGTGAGGTAAGTGATTTGTGAAAGATATAGGTTAATGTTAGTCAGGGCCATCTTTTTGTAGGGATTATTGAAAGTCAGATTGCGTTGCGCCAAAAAAATATTGTGTGTCAGTAATTTTTCTAAGGGGACGTTCCAACTGATACTGTCTAAAATCGAGGTATATCACTCTTTGTATGCCTAATCAGGAATGACTGTTAGTTTGCGTCAGTGACGAAATCTTTGCTTAAACTGCCTGACCTGGGTTTGAATCCATATGCAAAACGAGACGGTTTGTCGTGTCATTTGAAGTTCATACATATTCTCAACTAGCTGCTCGTGGATAACTTAAATTTTTAATGTCATTTAGTGTTAAATAATAAGAACTGTATGTTACTTCGAAGAGGAAATCATGAATACGAAGAACTTACTACGTGCATTACCTATCTGACGTAATAATAAGAGTGGTAACATTTCAGGTATGTCATTTATTGTAATAAATGTGAGCTTACAAGCCTTAAGGACAGTCTTATCTGTGATAATGTGTTCCCTGATATTTGTAGCATCGTGGTATTACTTTACATCTTGAGTTACTGTGATGCAGAGCAGTGTTTTCTAGTGGTGACTTGTTGGAACCATTTTCAGTAGTCAAACAACTGTACCAAGGAGCGATTAGAGGACCTGCCAGACAGCCGCGTTATGCCGGTTGCATGCGAATCAGGCAAAATGCAATTCAGGTCGTTCGGATACTTTTGAGTACGACTGTACATTCAGTTCAATTCCTCTTCCAAGTCCTTTGCTGTCTCTGACAGAATTACAATGTCATCGGCGAACCTGAAAATTTTAATTTCTTCTCCATGGATTTTAATACCTACTCCGAATTTTTCTTTATTTCCTTTACTGCTTGCTCAATATAGAGATTGATTAACAGCGGGGAGAGGCTAGAACTCTGTCTCACTCCCTTCCCAACCACTGCTTCTCTTTCATGTCCCTCGACTCTTGTCAGTATTGACAAAAGCTTTCACTAAGTCTACAAATTCTAGAAATGTAGGTTTGCCTTTTCTTAATCTAGCTTTTAAGATAACCCGTAAGGTCAGTATTGCCTCACTTGTTCCCACATTTCAACAGAGTCCAAACTGATCTTCCCCGAGGTCGGCTTCTACCAGTTTCTGCACTCGTCTGTAAAGAATTCGCGTTAGTATTTTGTAGCCGTGACTAATTAAACTGATAGTTCGGTAATTTTCACATCTGTCAACACCTGCTTTCTTCGGGATTGGAATTATTACATTCTTCTTGAAATCTGAGGGTATTTCGCCTGTATCATATATTTTGCTCACCAGATGGTAGAGTTTTGTCACGACTGGCTCTCCCAAGGCTGTCAGTAATTGTAGTGAAAGTCAATAACCGTTGGGTTATTCAGATTACAAATACCGCTTTGCGATGAGCTTCACGCTGTAATGAAACCGCCTGACCGACTAGAACGGTGATTCCCTCACTTGAGCTCCAACGGACTGTGGTTGCTGTTGTTGTGGTCTTCAGTCCAGAGACTGGTTTGATGCAACTACTCAATCCTGTGTAAACTTCTTCATCTCAGAGTAACTGCTGCAATCTACATCTTTCTGAATCTGCTTAGTGTACTCATGTCTTGGTCTGCCTCTACGATTTTTACCTTCCACGCTTCCCTCCAATACTACATAAATTGGTGCCGGCCGCTGTGGCCAAGCGATTCTAGGCGCTTCAGTCTGGAACCGCGCTGCTGCTATGTTCGCAGGTTCGAATCCTGCCTCGGGCATGGATGTGTGTGATGTCCTTAGGTTAGTTAGATTTAAGTAATTGTAAGTCTAGGCTTAGAGCCATTTGAACCATTCGAACTAAATTGATGATCCCTTGATAACTCAGAATGTATACTACCGGCTGACCCCTTCTTTCAGTCAGGTTGCACCACAATTCCTTTTTTCCCTGTTCTATTCCGTACCTCCTCATTAGTTACCGCGATCTACCCATTTAATCTCCATCGTTCTTCTGTAGCACCACATTTCGAAAGCTTCTATTCTCTTCTGGTCTAAACCGTTTATCGGCTGTGTTTCACTTCCATACGTGGCTACATTACATACAAACACTTTAAGAAAAGGCCTCCTGACACTTAAGTCTATACTAAATATTAACAATTTTCTCTTTTTCAGAAACGCTTTCCTCGCCATAGCCAGTCTATATTTTATATCCCCTCTACTTCGACCAACATCAGTTATTTTGCTCCTAATCTAATTCCCTCAGCATCATCTGATTTCGTTCGACTACATTCCACTATCCTCGTTTTCCTTTCAAGACACTGTCCAGGTCCTTCTCTGTCTGACAGATTTACTATGTCATCGGCAAACCTTAATGTTTTTATTTCTTCTCTATGGGTTTTAACTCCTGCTCCAACGGACTGATGTCTCTTAATGGAGACTAGCAATTCTAGTTAGGAGTAACCTGAAAATTTTAGACATTAAGGTAACCATACAGTACCTTAATGTCTAAAATTCTCCGGCAATTGGACTTTCAGTGTTACTTGCTTGGAAACTATGCAACTGCGATATTATCCCGCTCGTATATTTAATATTGTACTTTTTCACATTACTGATGTATGAAAAGCTACATGCAGTTAGCTTTCTCTTCACTTGTTGATTGATGTGGCGTTTGCTGACAACGGTGGCTTCAGGCTGTTCTTTTAAATACACTGGTTTGCAAAACTTACAGACTTTGGCTTGATGTTTCACTGCCAAGGAACGAAGCTCCTTGAAACTTGGATCATACTTAGGAAGAACTGCTACAATAAATTACATAAGGTAATTGAAAGAAATACGCAAGGAGACGAACAGAGATCACACATTTTATTGAAAGACAATAATTACTCTGATGACACCGCGATTGTTGATGATCCCCTACACATTACAAAAGCAGGTTCTTAATAAGGTGTATGATTACAGACAGCGGTGCATGCTGTGCAAAGTGCTCCGATGCTAGCCACAAGGTTGTGAAGGAGTCCTTGTGGTACTGTGTTCCATTCTTACAGCAGCACGTTTGACAACTGACGGATGGTCGTTTGCACACGGGAACGTGCTGCAATACGTGCCCCCAACGCCCCTCACACGTGACAGGTGGAATTGAAGTCCGGAGAACGGGAAGGCCAGTCCATTCGCCGAATATCCTCTCGTTCTAATGGCTCCTTCACCTGCACAGTTGAACGCGGTCGCGCATTGTCGTGCATAAAAATGAAGTCAGGGCCGAATGTACCCCTGAAAAGACGCACATCGGCAAGGAGTACAGAGTCACAATAACGTTGACCGGTCAGTGTACCGTGTTCAGAGATTTGGAGTACAGTACGCCCATACAACCTTGTGCCTCCCCACACAGTAACACCAAAACGATTATTTTCAGCAATGTTCCTGGGTGTGTTACATGTGCCCACCTTTCGCCATACGAGAGTAAATCCCATCGAGGGGGTCTGGGGTGCGTTGGTGAGAAATTTTGCACACGGCCTTATGCTCCAACGACCATCCAGCAATTCTCAACCAAGCTAGTGGAGGAATTTATTTTTGTTTTTTATTTTACACGTCTAGTTCCGTAGGACCAAATTGAGGTTCATATCTCCAAGGTCATGGAACGTGACAGTCCATGAAATCACAACACATTAGTAATAACAGACAAAAATAAAATGTTTATCAATCCGAAAAAAACGTCAAGCTATAAGTTTAAGTAAACGCAGTCAACAGTATAACAAGGTAATCAGCTTAATTTTCCAAGGAACTCCTCGACAGAATAGAAGGAGTGACCTATGCGGAAACCCTTCACCTTCCATTTGAAAGTGATTGGTTTGTTCCTAAGATTTTTGAGTTCTTGTGGTAGCTTACTGAAAATGGATGCAGCACTATACTGTACAACTTTCTGCACAAGAGCCAAGGAAAAGCAAACAAAATACAGGTTTCATTTCTGCCGAGAATTAACTAAATGAAAGCTGCTTATTCTTGGGAATAAGCTGATATTGTTAACAAGCAATGACAGTATGGAACATGTATATTAAGAGGCCAACGTCAGAATACCCAGAGTAGTGAACAAGGGTCGACAAGAGTTTCGCGAACTTAGACGGCTTATTACCCGAACCACCCGTTTCTGAGCCAAAAATACGGTTTGAGGATGGTAGAAGTTACCTCAAAATATAATAAAATACGTCACAAGCGAATGAAAATAAGCAAAGTAGGTTACTTTTCGTGTCTAACTATCGCTTACCATTCGAATTGTAAAAATGGCAGCATTAAGTCTTTGAGCAAGATCGTGAACATGGGCTTCACACGACAGTTTACTATTTATCTGAACACCAAGAAATTTGAACCGTTCAGTTGCACTAATCATATGCCCATTCTGTAAAATTAAACCCACTTATTTTATTGATTTGTGTGTTAGAAAATGTAAAACCTGAGTCTTACTGTGATTTAGCGTTGATTTATTTTCTACAAGCCATGAACTTATATCATGAACTGCACTATTTGAAACAGTGTCACTGCTGCTCATAACATCGTTTATTACTAAGCTACTGTCATCAACAAACAGAAATATTTTAGAATCACCTGTAATACTAGAGGGCGTATCATTTATATAAATAAGGAACAGGAGTGGCCGCAGCACCGATCCGTGGGGCACCCCCCCCCCCCCCCCATTTAACTGTGCCCCACTCGGAACCCATATCATAACCATGTTCAACATTGTGGATAGTGACCTGTTTCTGTCTGTTATTAAAGTAAGAGGTGAACCAACTTTAAACTACTCTACTTCTGGAGCAATATTTTGTGGTGAACACAATAAAACACCTAAGTTAAATAAAAAAAGATGTCTGGCGTTCTTAACCTTTTGTTAATTCATCCACTACCTCAAAGAGAAAAGAGAATATAGCGTTTTCAATTGTTAAACAGCTTCTCAAACCGAACTTTACATTTGGTACCAAATTATGTGAAATAAAAATTATTAATTATCTTCACAACAACAGCCTTTTCAATAACTTTAAGAAACGCTAATGGCATAGAAATCGGTTTAAAATTGTCTACATTATCTCTTTCTACCATTTTATAAAGCGGCTTAAGTACTAGTACTTTAATCGTTCAGGAAACTGACCATTCTTAAACCAAAAATTGCAGATATGGGTAAGTACACGGCTAAAACGTGCAGCACAGTAGCATTCTGCTAGGTACTGCATCATATCCATGAGAGTCTTTAGTCTTCAGTGATTTAATTATTGACTCGATCTCCCCCTGTCAGTATCACTAATGAGTATTTCAGATATCAGTCTCAGAAAGGCATTTCCTAAGAGATTTACATGATTCCCTGTAGAAACTAAGTTTTCATTTAATTCACCAGCAACTCTCAGAAAGTGATTTTTAAAATACTGTACATATTTCTGACTTATCAGTAACAGAAATATTTTTACTTCGAACTGACTTTATGTCGTCGACTTTGTGCTGCTGATCAGACATTTCCTTTGCGACTGACCAAGTGGTTTTAACTTTATCCCGTGAATGAGCTATTACATTTGCCTTCCTAACAATATTTTTAAACACCTTACAACACTGTTCGTATTGGCTTCTCTAACTCGATTATGACTACTTCTAACATTTTGATATAATTTGCACTTCGTTCTACGTGATATCCTTATCCCACTAGACAGCCACCCAGGCTACCTTTTACTGCTAGTATCTTGTTTAGAACGTTCTAATGTGAAGCAACTTTCAAAAAGCATGGGTAATGTGTTAAGGAAAGCATTATATTTGTCATCTATGTTGTCAGCACTGTAAACATGGTGCCACTCCTGTTCCTTAACGAGGTTTAAAATTCTCTCTATTGCCGTTGGATTAGCTTTCTACATAGTTTGTAATTATAAACAACGGTTGTTTGAGTACAAAAGGCTTTTAGTGTTAAAATTTGCGCATCGTGGTGTGAAATGCCATTCATTCTTTTTATTGTTATTATTTATTTTATGGCCTTCATTGGACCACTCTAGTCAAAAATACAAAGTTCTAAACAAGTTGTTACACATGGATACAATTTGGTTCGACAATAACTTAATATATTTAGGTAATATAATTATTAGAGGCTATTCTTATATGAAAGGTGTTTTGCTCTTCTGTCTGCCCAATATTTCTTCATTCTTTCAGATATTTTCTTTCTTTATTCATCTGAGACAACTCTTCCTGTACTCCTTTTATTGATTTTCATTTGTAGTCTGGTTTGCGGGTCTTGCAGTATTCTGGTTTTCTCTGTCTTGTTTGTTAGGTCATCTACTGTAATTTGAAGTTCTTTTATATCTTCCTTAATTTCTGTGATCCATTTAATGTCGCTCTTGCTATTCCACAATTTTTGTATTATTTTTTTACTAATTCTGTTTTCTGGAGTTCTCATCAGATGTCCAAAGAATGAGATGCGTTTCTTCCTGATCGTGCTCATGACTGGTTCTATTTTCTTATATACTGTTTCATTTGATGCTATTCTCCAATGTCCATTTATTTTATACTGTTTATTTATACATGTCCTAATTATTCTTCTTTCTATTTTTAGTATTCTGTCAATTTCTGCTGTGTTAGTTGTTTTGAAGATAGTTTCAGCTGCATACGTTATTTCTGGTTGCGTAACTGTTTTATAGTGTTTTAATTTTGCATCTATAGATAGGCTTTTTTTGTTGTATGTAGTTTTGGTAATGTAATTTGCATAGTTCAGTTTTTTTTATTCTATTTTGCCATGATGGCTTCTGATTTAGATTGTATGTTATTATTTCGCCTAAATATTTAAATTTATCAACAATTTTGATTTCCTGTTCTCCTATTGTAATTTTGTATGCAGGTGGTGGATCAGTTAGCATAATCTCCGTTTTTTCAAGTGATATTCTAAGGCCTACTTTCTCTGCTATTTCTTGTAGTGATTTCACTTGTTGCCTGGCTTCTTGAACGGTGTTGGCTAGGAGAGCAAGATCATCAGCGAATCCCAAGCAGTTTAAGCTAATATCTTTTGCACTTCCAATTCTTATCCTCTTTGGATTGTCCTTGTACCATTCTCTCATTATGTATTCCAGTGCACAGTGGAAAAGTAATGGTGATAGGCAGTCACCTTGTCTTAAGCCTGTTTTTATGAGGAATGGTTCCGAAACTTCTCCTCTAAACTTCACTTTTGATTTGGTGTTAGTTAGAGTGAGTTGTATTATTTTAATTAGTTTTGGATGGAGTCCTAGATTTCTTAAAATTTTTAATACTGAAGGTCTGTGGAGACAGTCATATGCCTTCTTAAAATCTACAAATGTTATTGCCAGAGGTTTGTTCCGTTTCTTGTAGTATGCCATAGTCAATTTTAAACTAATTATCTGCTCTGCACAGCTTCTCCATTGTCTGAAACCTCCCTGATATTCCCCTAACTCCTGTTCTAATTGCTCCTTGATTCTTTCATATAGGATCTTGGATAGAATTTTATATGTGCAATCTAGGAGAGAGATTCCTCTGTAGTTTTCTGGGTTGCTCTTATCTCCCTTTTTGTGTAGTGGGTGGATGATAGCTGTGGTCCAATGTTCGGGAAATTGTTCTGTTACCCAAATTTTTGTTAGAGCCATGTGTAAGGAGGTCTTGACTGTGTCACTTGCATATTTCCACATTTCAACAAAAACCTGATCTTCTCCACATGCCTTATAATTTTTTTGTTCTTTAGGAATTTCTTCTACTTCTTGGAAAGTTGGAGGGTCTAGTTTGTTAGGTTTGGTTTTTATTGGGGTATTTATGTTGATTTGCAAGGGTTCTTTGGGTTCATCGCAATTCAGAAGTTTGTAAAATGCTTTTTCCATGATTTCTGCATTTTCCTTGTTACTGTGTGTCATTCTTCCATCTTCATCTTTCAGTATTAGTGTAGAGGCCTCATATTGTTGTAGTTGTTTCCCAAAGATTTTGTAGTAGTTCCTGGAGTTGGTTTTATGATAATTACCTTCTATAGACTTTATAATATCTTTATGAAATCCTCTCTTGATTCTTCTAATATTTTGAGTGAATTTTTTTCTTTCAATTTTTAGGTTGATGGCATTTTCTTCAGTTTTATGTGTTTGAAACTTTAACCATGATTGGTGTCTATCTTCATGGAATTTGTCACATTCTGATGTCCACCATGCATGTTTCATTCGTGGGTTCAAGGGAGCTAGATTCTCTGCTTCTTTTTTAAGATTAGGCACTAGTTGTTCTAGATCATCTGTTAATTTGATGGTTTGTGTTATTTGTTGGTACTTATTATTTTTAATTAGCTGATGTGGGTCAAACCTCCTTTTTATTTTATTAGTTTTTCCGGTCCTCTTCTTTAATGGTGTGAATTTGATTTTAATTTTAACCATATAATGGTCTGAGCCTGTGTCTACTGCTCTCAGTACTTTAACATTGTGGATCTCCTTATGAAAATTTTTGTCCATACAGACATGGTCTAGCTGCCACTCGCCCTTCCTCCAGTCTGGATGTTTCCATGTTTTAAGTTTACTTGGCTTCCTCTTAAAGTATGTTGATTTAGATATAAGGTTGTGTTCTCTGCAGAGTTCTACAAGTCTTTGACCGTTTTTGTTTGTAAATTTATGTGGACTCCATTTTCCAATTATATCTTTATATTTCCTTTCTTTTCCCAACTGAGCATTGAAATCTCCCAATAAGATTTTTACATTCTTTTTATTTATTCTGTTCACAGTTTGTTCTAGAAGGTCCCAAAATTTATCTACCTCTTCCTTTGTTTTTGTTAGACAATTTTTTTCATTTGTTGGGGCATGAGCATTTATTATTGTATAGGTTTTATTCATTGTTTTAAAGCTTAGAGTCGCAATTCTTGGTGATACTGCTTGGAAATCCGTTACTGAATCTATTATTTTTATGTTTCATTGCCCTCGGTCCTGGTTTCCCATTATAAAATCTGTATCCTTGTGATTCGAATGGGGCCTCTGTGGTGTTTCTCATTTCTTGGATCCCTGTTATTAAAATATTTTGTTTATTTAGTTCATCTGTGAGCTCCTTGAGTTTTCCGGTCTGAAGTAGTGAGTTTATCTTGTGTGTTGCTATATAATTTATTTGCTCATGTTTAATCTTCTTTTTGTGTTTTAGTGTGCATTTGGATGGTTGCAAACGCTCCAATTCGTTGCTGTCTTCTAGTTGACTACCCACCGAATCCGATGTAGCCTTTTCCTGCCTTTTTGAGCACGACGGTGGAATTTTTTTCCTAAAAGACTTTTCCATTTTTGACTGTCGAAGGTTGTCAACCTTAGTTGGAGCAAACTCCGATTTACAACTCCGGTTGTTAACCGCAGAGGGTGTGTTTGGTCCGCGAGAGCTATTTTATTTCACTGAAGTCCGCCAGTAAACCGGTGAGGACTTCCCTATCCGCCACCTGGGACGCGCCACGTAGGAGTATCACCTCTCTTCCTACTATGACAGCATAGTAGGTTCGTGGCGTTCATCCTTTTACTAACAATATGCCCATATAGTAATGAAGAATGATTAAAAATATTGTCTATTGCTGTGCTACTCACAGAAACTCCAACACTATCCACTAGATAATTAATTTCGTGGGTTGAAGGGCATTTTGACGTTCTTTCAGTGATTACAGAGTCGAGCCAAATTTGCAGCTTAGTTTGCCCGATGTAAGAGAGAATCAAGAGAAAATAACCGTAAGTACTAACCAAAATATTGTTAACGAACTGTTTTTGAATCTTAAAGCAAATGAAAATATAAATAAATTAGTTATAGACCACTGATGATGCTTTACCTCAATAAAGGAAAACGGGTCTGGTGAAAAAAAAAAAAACATGCATTTTTTTGGTTGCAACGACAGAACAAAAATACCCTCAAATGCTGATATCTGTCTGCAAGGTAATACTGAGTCCACTCACGAACCTGGTCTTATTCTCGTTGAGATCGTTCCTTGTTCACTAAACGGCAGTCCGGGACGGTGTCAAATGTCTTCCTGAACGTTAGGAACGAGACTTCAGCCTGGGCTCTGGACCTCATAGACGAACAGAACGAGCTGTTTCGCAAGGTCTCTGTTTGTGGAATTCATGTTGATTTTTGTAGAGGATTTCTAAGCTGTCCGAGAACGTCATAATGCGTGATCATAAAACATGACCTATGATTCTAGAATAGATTGACTGCAGTGATACAGGCCTACAACTACGCGCATCTGTTCGACGGCCTTGCTCGAAAACAGGAATGGCTTACGCTTTTTTCCAGGTACCCCTCGATGTTGCAATACATTATGTATGGCTTAAAAAAAGTTTTGCTATGAGTTACTGCTCGTAAGTCATATATGGTGTTTTTAATTCGTTACAGATATTAATCAAATGAATCTTACACAAGGACGCTTTGGACAAGGAAAAGGTTTTATCACACAGCTTAGGTCACGATCATGGACTTGGTCTTGTGCAAATTATCTGATTACAGTATTGCATGGGATCAATAAGGGCATTAATATTTGTTACAATGAAAATAGGTAACTCTGATCTATTGACACACAAGTTCAGTAGTAAGTGGCAACACAACGTTTATCCTAGGGTTGATTATTATTAAAAAATTTCCTCTCTGTTCTAAGCTGTTAACATGCAAATCAGCTCAGTGGAGTAGGTGGATCATATGCGAGCGGATGTAATTTGGAATCGTGTCGAGTAGCACGAAAAAAGTGGTTCATATTTAAAAAGATTGAAAGGTTGAAACTGCTATGGCTATTCACAAGAAAGGAATACAGAGCTCCTAACATAAGCATACGATTCACAAAAGTGGTAATTTAATCTTAACGTCTCATGGTATTTAGTTAGTTGAATGGTCCTTTAACACAGATAACAGAACAAGAAAGAATGGACTGAAGGGTACGACAGTAAGCTTGGCTAGTCTCATGTCCGTTAAGGTTGAGGATTGGATGAGCTAATGAAAACGCAACATAAGTTACTCACACAATACACGTAGCCAAGCATGGCAGAATGCTATGGATGTTATGAAACTCATAAAGCACTAAAATTAAGTCCATTGAAGTATAAACAAAGAGGACATGAAGGTTTCATACCCAATAAATTTGTAGCTAAGGTGCGTAAAAGTATATACATCTAACATGAAAAATTTTGTCACAGAAACTATAAGGAATTTAAAAAATCTGGACGATGTGGCCTCACTACGCGTTTCGGACTCTGCCCTTCTTCAGATGACTTGATAAAAATACAGTACAAAATATATAGTTACCTGGTGTACACAAAACACAGGTGTCTCAAATAAGCACTGTAGTTTCAACGTATTTGTTCAACAATTATTTTTGATAGACGAATACATATCGTTTTATAAGCGTTAAATATAACTTAAACAAGTACTTAAAAATCGTCAGGGAATATCATGAAGTTAAATAAAACAGTAGCAGCAACTAGATGACCTAACATGGACGAAACTTACAGTACCACGATAGGAACGGCCTCTGGCGCCTGCTAGGTAAACAGTTTATCAATAGTTGGTATGACTATAGTGGTGCCGCTTTACAACATCGTTCCATCATTATCATTAGTTACATCTTTGTCCGTAATGAAAGCTAGTCTTAAAAATGATATATGAAATAAAATATGTATTCATACATTTTAAGAGCTATTCATGTCAACCTACAAGGTAAAAAAGATACATAGAAGGGAATAAAGCCGTGTAAATAAAAAAGTAATTTTTAATATAAAATGGGTAATAGAAGAAAACTACACATTATGTGAGCCGCTCATGTCAACCTATTAGGGAAAAAACGGTACACTTTTTCATTTACACAGCTTAATTTTTTTAAGCAAAACGAATAACAGAAGAAAACTACACATTATGTGATTAACATAAAATAATACAAAATAGTAAAATGGGTAAGTCAGGTAGATATTTTTTTTTGGAAAAGGAAGACATGAAGAATTAGTGCAGCAGATGGTCAATAACGCAGCTTATTTGTCTATTTTTTAATTCCCGAACATTTCGTCAAATATACGAAAAATTACTTGGGACTGCAGAAGGTTGGCTCATTAATTGTAAACTTGGGAGTTACCGGACTGTTGATAAAGATGACAAGTTTCTTGACAATATCTAAAATTTTGCCCTTTTGTTCAGAACGTAATACGGAAAGTCTATTTTTAGTTGCTGTGAGTAGGTGGTTCTGCTCTTTCAAATGACAACCCAACACACTTCTCTTACTCACATAGACGTGATCTCTTAATCTTATCTTAAGCTCTGTCCCAGTTTGCCCAATGCAGGAATTATTTCATACATAATTTTTAACACTAACTTCTGTTATCAAGAAGTATGTAACTAATGATAACTATGAAATGATCTTGTAAAACAGCGACGCTATTGTTTACCTAGAACGCATTCCTACGGTCCAACTGAAAGTTTTCTCCGTGTTAGGTCATTGTACCTAGCTACTGCTACTGTTTTGTTGAATTTCATGGTTTTCCTAACGATTTTGACGTACTTGTCAGAATTATGTTTATATGGTATGTATTCATCTATCAAAAATAACTGTTGTACAGATTTGTTGCAACTAAACTGGTTATCCAAGATACCTGTGTTTTATGTATACCATGTAACTCTATATTTGTTACTGTATCTATATTAAGTCATCTGTAGATGGGCAGAACTCGAAACGCATGATGAGGAGCGTAATAACCGGGAATGAATAACGTATAGTACCTGTATCTTCACACGATCGTCCTGTTTTTTAAATATCTTATAGTTTTTGTGATTATAATGGTTGCATATCCCTTCAGACAAATTTAGAATACGAAAAGTTTTGTATTTTTGTATTCGTGACTGACTGGGCTGACAAGCTAATAGAAATGAACCCAGGTTGCCGGAACATTGGATTTCATTGAGTCAAACATAACAATAGTCTCTTGGTATATAATTCGATGCACAATGAACAAACATAACAGTAGTCTCTAGGCGTGTAACATACTACAGACTTAGAGTCCGCCATTGTACACTGCAATACCCTTGAAATGGTAGTGGGTGATGTGGCGAAACAAGCGCTGTATAATTGTATAAGAGGTAAAGAGGCGAGCAAGTGTGCTGGCACTTACCCCAGCGACACGCCATCTTAACGCGCCTGCGCGCAGCATACAAACGATTGCACCATAATTTAAGAGTGCAATTGAAAATTAAAATAACTTTTCCAGGCTTCATCAGTGTATGGTTCAGTATATTAATGTTAACATTTTTGATGTAATGAATATGTTTCGCTAAATATATAATTTTAAGGAAAAAATAAGTGGCGCTAAATAATGACGCTAGAACGCCAAAAACTGTTCAGAATAGGCAAAGATATGTCACAATCAACAGATACAAGTCTCAAATTGATCAGAGGAATATTTTGGTCAAAATCGACGGTTTTACGAAAAATTGAAGGATCTAAATATTAGACTCAGAAAGATGTAAATTCGTATGTAGCCACAGTTTCATATGAAAACATTAAATTTGGAACCAAAACGTCCTCGTTCGCAAAGATGAAGTATCATTTGTATTTTCTTTAGAAAGTTCTAATTATAGCACTCGATTGCACTGATGAAATAATACAGCTGTACTAAGTTTAAAGTCTTTAGTACAAATAATAATGATTACAAGAAATCTTAAAGAAACAGTTGAGAGGTCAATGTTCTATGTGTTCTATTTAATAAAATAAATAAATAAATATTACTAAATATTATTAAATATGCACATGAAAACAATTTTTAAATTGATGTGACACGATTGCGTTATCAGAAATCCACTGTAGGCTATCGGATTTCGTTTTCTAATTCTTCAATTGTAGCTGCAGGCAGCGGACTCCAAATATATCGGCGATTGCCATAATTAAGAAAATCCTTCCTACTTGGTTTCACTTGAATAAGAACTACTTAATAATGGTATAAAATTTCTTTCTTATTTCAAGCATGTGTGATACAAAATACTCGTAGTCCATGATCCTCCGAACGGCACTACTTGACAGAACTTCTACATAAAGAGAGTGTGGGATAAAAACGTGTACAAAAAACTGAACGAATGTTTTTTTTTTATTTGTCTGCGCCTTACCGCGCATTCATAATTAATGTCTTATACAGTTGCCCCCACTCTATGCGTTGACATTGTCTGGAGACGTACAGTGCTTTTTCTGTTTTTTTTTTTTTTTCATTTGGCGATATAGGTCGATGCCCTTCATTTGTCGCCTTCCCTTTTATTTAATGGAATGGATATGTCAGCTTATCCTTTGTATGCTAGATTTCTACAAGAAATTAAAAGATCATGTACGTAATATGATAGTCCATTACGTATTTGAATTTAACGCGCTGGCAATAATGTTCTATTTGCTTCATTCTCGCTGCCGGGTTTCGCGCTGGCGCACTGGTCGATTTGGCGGCTAAGAGCTAGACGCTAACGGTCAAGATGCTAGATGCTACCGTCGCACGCGCGCGCACTCGTTTTCTCAGTGTTGATTTCACATTGAGTGTCACACGTACACTAGAATGTCACATATCGAAGGATTGCCGTGGAGTTTGTCTTCATTCTGGGTGCAGTGCGTGTGCGCTTATTGTTCAAAATCCGACGCTGTGGCAGAACACGGTCCGGGCCTCATTTTTAACTGTCGTACTCACATTTTCACCCAAGAGAACCCAGACAAACAGTATCCGTCGATGAGGTAAACACCTGCTCGAACAACTGTAGTTCACTTGTTAAAGTGTCAAGCTCTGTGAGCCACGATACTCAGAAATTATTTCGTTGCACACACATGTTCATGTCACCACACTTACCCATCCACTTGTTGAAAGCCGTCCAAAACATAGTATAAATTGCTTCTCCTTAAAGTTCATTTTTTCTAGTGGAGTTTTGTTTCCAATAAAAATTCATATACGTATTGAGGGAATTTAAGGAGATGGGACCTGGATAAACTGACTAAACCAGAGGTTGTACAGAGTTTCAGGGACAGGATAAGGGAACAATTGACAGGAATGGGGGAAAGAAATACAGTAGAAGAAGAATAGGTAGCCCTGAGGGATGAAGTAGTGAAGGCAGCAGAGCATCAAGTAGATAAAAAGACGAGGGCTAGTAGAACTCCTTGGGTAGCAGAAGAAATATTGAATTTAATTGATGAAAGGAGAAAATATAAAAATGCAGTAAATGAAGCAGGCAAAAAGGAATACAAACGTCTCAAAAATGAAATCGACAGGAAGTGCAAAATGGCTAAGCAGGGATGGCTAGAGGACAAATGTAAGGATGTAGAGGCTTATCTCACTAGGTGTAAGATAGATACTGCCTACAGGAAAATTAAAGAGACCTTTGGAGAAAAGAGAACCAGTTGTATAAATATCAAGAGCTCAGATGGAAACCCAGTTCTAAGCAAAGAAGGGAAAGTAGATAGGCGGAAGGAGTATATTGAGGGTCTATACAAGGGCGATGTACTTGAGGAAAATATTGTGGAAATGAAAGAGAATGTAGATGAATATGAAATGGGAGATGCAATACTGCGTGAAGAGTTTCACAGAGCACTGAAAGACCTGAGTCGAAACAAGGCCCCGGGAGTAAACAACGTTCCATTAGAACTACTGACGGCCTTGGGAGAGCCAGTCCTGACAAACCTCTACCACCTGGTGAGCAAGATGTATGAGACAGGCGTAATACCCCTAGACGTCAAAAAGAATATAATAATTCCAATCCCAAAGAAAGCAGGTGTTGACAGATGTAAAAATCACCGAATTATCAGTTTAATAAGTCACAGCTGCAAAATACGAACACGAATTCTGAACAGACGAATGGAAAAACTGGTAGATGCCGACCTCGGGGAAGATCAGTTAGGATTCCGTAGAAATATTGGAACACGTGAGGCAATACTGACCTTACGACTTATCTTAGAAGAAAGATTAAGGAAAGGCAAACCTACGTTTCTAGCATTTGAAGACTTAGAGAAAGCTTTTGACAATATTGACTGGAATACTCTCTTTCAAATTCTAAAGGTGGCAGGGGTAAAATACAACGAGCGAAAGACTATTTACAATTTGTACAGAAACCAGATGGCAGTTATAAGAGTCGAGGGGCATGAAAGGGAAGCAGTGGTTGGGAAGGGAGTGAGACAGGGTTGTAGCCTCTCCCCGATGTTATTCATTCTGTATATTGAGCAAGCAGTAAAGGAAAAAAAAAGATTCGGAGTAGGTATTAAAATCCATGGAGAAGAAATAAAAACTTTGAGGTTCGCCGATGACAAAGTAATTCTGTCTGAGACAGCAAAGGACTTGGAAAAGCAGTTGAACGGAATGGACAGCGTCTTTAAAGGAGGATATAAGATGAACATCAACAAAAGCAAAACGAGGATAATGGAATGTAGTCGAAGTAAGTCAGGTGATGCTGAGGGAATTAGATTAGGAAATGAGACACTTAAAGTAGTAAAGGAGTTTTGCTATTTGGGGAGCAAAATAACTGATGCAATGGCAAGGAAAGCGTCTCTGCAGAAGAGAAATTTTTTAATATCAAGTATAGACTTCAGTGTCAGGAAGCCGTTTCATAAAGTGTTTGTATGTAGTGTAGCCATGTATGGAAGTGAAACATAGACGATAAATAGTTTAGACAAGAAGAGAATAGAAGCTTTCGAAATGTGGTGCTACAGAAGAATGCTGAAGATTATATGGGTGGATCACATAACTAATGAGGAGGTATTGAATAGTATTGGGGAGAAGAGGAGTTTGTGGCACAACTTGACAAGAAACAGGGACCGGTTGGTAGAATATATTCTGAGGCATCAAGGGCTCGCAAATTTAGCATTGGAGGGCAGCGTTAATGGTAAAAATCGTAGAGGGAGACCAAGAGATGAATACACTTAGCAGATATAGAAGGATGTAGGTTGCAGTAAGTACTGGGAGATGAAGAAGCTTGCACAGGATAGGGTAGCATGGAGAGCTGCATCGAACCAGTCTCAGGACTGAAGATCACAACAGCAACATTGAGCTACAACGATACACATAACGTGATAGCTTTTACTTATGGTTGATGTTCCATCCATCGCTTAAACTACGAACATAAATTTCTTAAGTTTTCGACGTCACAAAATTTCCATTAACTCTCTTCTCTCACTACAGTTTCTTTGTTAGTTTCAACTTCTCTTCGTTCACATCACATGTACAAATTAAGAACATATCACATTATTATGATACAATACAAGTATATGACACATTTAGGCTTCATTTTGTAGGTAGACTTTTATCACTTAAGGGAGCTCATTTCTTACTTAGGTAGAGGAGGGAGAAAGACATTGGAAAGAGGACTAAAACATCGAGCATTGCTGGCCTAACTACGCTTGGCGCCGCCTCCTTGTTTGGGAGGGAAGCAAGGAAATACTCATCTACTGATTCAAGGGTTTATGTGGAAATGTTGGTCCTACAATGATGGAATAGTTGCCCAGGACCTTTTGTTTCATTGAATTAATGTGTACTGACTAATCATTCATGTAGTACCATGTTGTTTCTTCATGTGTTAGTGCTGTTTACTTCAATTCACGTGTAACTTAGTGTGCAACACGACGTTTTAACCATCGTCGACTTATTTTCTTGAATACGTTGAATGTTATTATTCAAGCTTTCATGTGACACGATAAAACTAATTGATTTTTGTAAAATCACACGCATATTGTTTGTGTGTACTCTGCAGAGAATAGACACTGATAATTGTCACGGAGATAACTGCGACGATGCGCATTTCATTTTTCATTTTCCTTATGACCTTTGTATAATTACCCTTATAATTACATTGTGTACTCGAGGTGCGGCCTGTTTCTTCATTTCGTATCTGCTACTCTCGACGTAATTATCTTCTTCTGCGCCGATGGACAATGCACTGCTTGCTGAAAGAAGAAACTTAAAACTAATTGCATTTCGTAGCTCGGTGGCTACTCATATGTTTGGTCATTGCATACGTCCGCAGATATTTCCATACTTTGTGTAAATTCATAGACATTCTTTTATTCAGTTACGCATATAATCATTTACTCTGCAAAGAAAATTATTTGATATTTCTCATGGTATTTTGTCGTTAGTCCTTAGCTTACACGCCTCGTATAGTTTTTTATAATGCTTCCTTTTGCTTGTGAATACGTTGTATATAGCTTAGTATTTAATTAAATCTCTGTGTACATATAACAATAGGTTCCTTAGCTCTTAGATAGTGGATGTAATTTCGTAGTGTTTCCGTTTACTTTGTGTTTAAGTTAAGTAATTGTATATATCGCATTCCTATTTGGTTGCGCCTTCTGTCAGCCTGTCGCGCATGCGCACAGGTCAATGACTCCTCTCCTACTACTGACGTCAGCGCATATTTTTGAGCGCGGACAGCTGAGCCATAAGCTAATTTCGCTTGTACTTTCACTTCGCGTGGAAAGATGTGTTACTTCTCATTGCTGTTTATTTTATTCCTCCATGTACAAATCAGAAGAGTTACTTATGCCTATACACATTAGTTTATCTTAAAATGCTCTCCAGAAGAAAAATTAGACAGGGTGACAGAAAGAAAAAAATGCTACCTAGTTTCGTTATTCTATAAAAGCTTTGATGTCTTTGTGGGAATGGAGACAATTGTCGCTTCCTGTTTTCTCATAAACTGACCTGTACGTCCCAGGATATGGTATTTTGGAAATTACATACGGTCCTGAACAGAGTAATTGCCACTTCTTATTCAGTTTGCCAACTTTTGTCGATTTAGGATGCGTCCGTAAGAGGACTCGTTGCCCTTCAAAAAATTGTGTAACACGTTTCAGTTTCCTATTACAAATTTTCTTACTATACGCGGCCCTGTTTTCTAATGTAACCATGGCTTGTTTGATTTTGTCTTGTAGTGTCATTTCTATAGTGGCTACCTTTGATATGGGCCACTCCCACTCATTCGTTTGTTTTGTCAGGAACATCAATTCATTATGTGTGAATCCTGCTGAAGAATGTGGAAGGTTATTGACAACTTGCATGAAGGGAGTTACGTACTCTACCCATCGAGTGTGTTTGTTAGGGGTGTACGTCCTAATAAACCGGTTAAATTCTTTGAAGACTCATTCTACTGGGCTTGCTTCTGGGTGAAAAAGGCTTACTAATATATGCTTTATGCGTGGTGAGATCATAAATTGCATCCACTTTTGCCCAACGAAAAATGAAGCATTATCGGTTAGTAGTAACTTTGGTTTACCTACTCTCCTCAAATAGTCTCCCTCGATTCTTTTTCTGATATTTGTGGCTGTTGCATTTTTAATGGTATACATTTTGATATGTTCCGAGAAAATATCATATAGTGCTACTACGTATCTTACTCCTCCTTTACTTCTTGGATATGGACCAGCTATGTACAGGGATACTCTATCTAGAGGGCTTTTTGTGGGAATTGAGTGGAGCTCAATATATTTTGACACATTGGACTGTTTTGACTTTTGACATATTGCACACTTTCTTCATGCCTGTAGGACCCGCCTTCTCAAATTTGGAAAATAAAAAAGCCTTGCAATTTTTGCAGTACATTTGCCCACTCCGTAATGCCCCCATGCTTCATGTGTATGTATTATAAATGCGTCGATAAAATTTTCAGAAATACACACACACCATTGATCAGATTTTTCAAGTTTTCTATGAAACAAAGCGCCCTTGTACTCCTGATACCATTTACTTGCCTTTCCATCTTCATCCTGCTTAGGATTTTCCATGACTTCCTCAATCTGCGATCTTGCTGTTGTATAATTTTCATTTGGTTACAACACTTATGGTAATCAGACTTTTGTGTCGTACCTTGCATTAATAACGTTTTGATTTCTGCATCTTGCTTTATTAATTCATCAAATTCCTCTAAACCTTGTGGTAAACTAGACACAACATCTGGAATAACATTTTGACATCTTCAATATAAATGATTTCTAAATTGAATTCTTGTAAATATAGACATCACCTAGCTAATCTACGGTGCAATAGTTTACATGTTAAAAGAAATAACAGTGACTGATGGTCACAGTAAATGGTTCAAATGGCTCTGAGCATCTGTGGTCATCAGTCCCCTAGAACTTAGAACTACTTAAACCTAACTAACTTAAGGACATCACACACGTCCATGCCCGAGGCAGGATTCGAACCTGCGACCGTAGCAGTCTCGCGGTTCCGGACTGAGCGCCTAGAAACACGAGACCACCGCGCTCGGCGATGGTCGCAGTAAACTTTGGTATTCTTGCCCCATAAAAAATATTCAGACTTGTTAAATGGCCATATTACCGCTAAACAATCCAGTTCTGACACAGAGTAAGATTTTCTGCTTCTCGTAACGTGCGACTAGCAAACCTCATGACCTTGGGTACTTCCTTCCCTTCTTCCTCTCGCATCTGGAACAAGCATGCCCCCAGCCCTTGAGATGCATACACAAAAATCCTTGGACACGTCAGGGTGGCTAAGAATGTTCCCATTGACTAATGTCTGCTTAATGTTATTAAAGTCCTCTTGACAGTTATCATCCCATAACCAAAGCCTATTTTTTCACAACAAGTTGAGTAATGCATCACTGTTCATCAGTTGCCGTAGTACGAATTTACAAAAAGAAAGATACTAGTCCTAAAAAAGTTTTTAGTTGTTTTTTATTCCTTGGAGCTGGACAGTTGCGTATGGCATCAAGTTTTTTCGGATCAGGTAATATATCTTGTTCTGACACATCATGTCCTAAAAATTTGACTTGCTCCTTTCCAAAACTAGACTTTTTTAATTGGCTATTACTCCGTAATCTTAAAATCGTTGAAACACCTATTCAATGAACCTGCTATGTTGTAACCAAGTGGGTGTGGATATTGGCATGTTGTCTACATAAACAGTGACTTTGCTAAGCAATTCTGGTCACAAAACCTTGTCCAGTGCAGATATAAACGCTCCTGCGGTAATGTGCATTCCAAAAGGTAGATCGCGGATTTCGTAAATTCTGCCACCACAAACAAATGCTGTATATTTTCGACTTTCTTCATGGAGCTTTATTTGCCAGTAGGACACCTTGACATCGAGTGTATTGTATTGTAAACTTTAGAAGCTGTTCGTCCAAGTTGCCTGGTTTTATGCGTAGTGGCACTGTAATCTTATTGATACCTGTAGCATCGAGAACTATTCTTAGAGAATCCTGTGGTTTACTTACTAGTAATATTGGACTACAACAGGGTGCAAATGAAGGTTGTATAATTCCCCATATTATCAGATGATTGATCTCTTACCTTACTGCCTCTCGTTTTGTCCATGAAATAGGAATGACATTACACAAAATGTCTCATGTGGACAAATTTATACCCATAGTCTCTGACTACTCCTGGCTCCTTACTGATAACATTTGGATGCTTAAATAACAAGTTAGAAAGTTCTTGTCGTTGCATATCATTTAATACCTGTGATTCACTTAGTTTCTACTGTACCATTTCGTAGCTAACCTCAGCGTTTGCTCCTCGTTCAGTAGCAGATTTGTTTGTGAAATACACAGCTGGAAAGGAATATTGTACTAATACTTTTGACTCTGGTTTGTTTTTGTTGCTTTCATCAGGTGTTTTGACTAAATCGATAGAAAAAACCTGACCCTTTACTTAAGAGTAGCATTTACCATGACCTACGTCAATCTGTTTTTTGTATGTTCTAAAGGTGTCCATGCCAATAAGACAATTGACTATAAGTTTGTCAATTATAAGAAAGTTGCACTTCACTGTAAAATGTTAAATTTTGTAATGGAATAAGTACCTGATGCTTAACCAATTTAGTCTTACTGCCTTTAGCAGTTTGCACCTTGCAATTTTGTACAGGAAATGTTGGGAATCTGCCTCTCTTCTTCAATTCACAAAAAAATGCATTTAACATTAGGATGGTAATTGAACCTGTATCTAAAATTAAATGTGTGTCAATATCAAATATTTTCACCTAAATGATTGCTTGTATTTGTTCTTCCCAGACTTTATCTACTATATCTAACTCATGCTGACACGAATCATCGTTGATGTCATCTTGTTTGTCAAACCTTATGAAATATGTTTGTAGTTTTTTTGGTCCCACTCCCTGAAAGGGCTGTAGCCTGGGCTTAACTACGACCGGCTTGTATTTTCCGACGGCGCAGTGTGACTGAATTCTTTACTTGGAGTAATTTCAGTTAGTTGCACTGTGTGCGTACTTCGCCAGTTTGTGTCGTTAGCTGCTGTGCAGTTATTTTGCTGCCCAAAAGTCGGCTGCGGTACAGCGTAAGGCATGGCACTGTTGCCGCGCGTTGACCACCGCTGCGGCTGACTGTTTCTATCCATGTTAGGCACAGGGGCTTTTGATGGTGAATTGTAATTCGCTCGTACGCTGAAATTACACCTGTTATTTTGAAAACTTCTTTTAAATCGTTTGTTTTTTTCGTTCCCATTGCCGTAATCGTTACCTCTGGCTATGTAACTTTGCTGTTGTGTGTACCATCCTTGCTGTGTGTTTAGATCACGTTTTACTGACTGATATACATAACTATGTTGTTATTGTGCCTTATTTTCTGTTACTATATTGGGTGCACGTCTTTCCTCGTAGATTAAGTCGACCAGAAAATATTCAGTGTCGTACTCTGACATTGTGACTAATTTTTCTCTAATGTACTATTGTAAACAACTTTTCAAAATTTTTAACACGTCTACCTGTGATACTGGCTTCGTCCAGTAGCGTGTTTTGTTCACGTATTTTTCAAAATATCCGCGTAAGCTACCGTTTTCGCCATTGAAAGGTGGGGGGTTCAAGGTCTCGCGTCTGAGTCTTTCTTGGACATCCTCAGACCCGTGTTTGTCGAGGAAAGCTCGTTCAAATTGGATACAAGTGCTGCAACGTTCGGCCACTTCAGTTGCCCATAAAAGAACGTCACCTTGCGTATATCCCACTACAAATCTGCTTTTCTGTGCTTCCGTCCAGTTGCATGGAAATACGTGACGAAAAGCACCGATAAATACTACGGTGTTCATTATTTTACCTTCGGTAGTGAATGTAGGAAACTGTCGATATCTCAGCAAACCTTCGTCTGCAAAAATTGTTGATAGACACATGGCATTTTCGGTCGTATTTGTGTGGTTATTGTAGTTACCTGTAATTCCGGTTGGTAATTGCTCAGGTATTGGAGTTGTGGGTACGTTTAAATTTTGCACTCTACAACTGTCACTGGTACCTGCTGTGGTACTCTTGACAATTTGTGAATGAATACCAAAAGGATGTGTTTTTTTTTCACTTTAGCCTTTGTATTAATTATATGCATATTTCGAGATTCGGTAATATTTTCTTCTAAAAGACTGCGGATCCTATTTTCCGCGGATTGTAGATTAATGTTTACCTTGTTCACTATTTCATTTTCCCTTTTATGAATAGCCTTTTCTACTACATCTGTGTGTAACTTGCATTCGGTTACTAACTTCTCTGCAATGGTATTACCCTTACGTAACGTACCTGCTTCAACCCGACCAATAATATCACTCAGATTTTCATTGATCTTCTCTCTCCTTCTTACCTCATGCTGAGTCAACTCCTAATATTGCTACCCTTAAAGTAAGCTCTTTGTAGTTAGAGGTCCACCTTCATAGTCTCTGTTTAGTTTGTTAACGACAGTGGTTACCTTTTTGACCGTCGAAACCGACTGGTTTTGTGTGGCTTCGATGTTTGTATTTGCGTCTATGATTTTCTTTATCTGTTCATCTACTCGATTTTGATGGTCGTTAAAAGAATCCACCTTCTGTTTTAACTCCGTAATGTTACTGTTAACTTCACAAAGTATTTCATGATTTACGCGTTTTTTCATATCATTAAATTTTTCGTCGATTCCTGTGCGAAAATATTTGGCTAAGTCATCCTATTTTTGTGAGACTGTGTCTTCCAAATCCTTGAATACTTGTTTTTGTTCTTGCTTCATTGTATTTAGATCTTGCGTAACAGTGTTTTGTTGCTGTTTTACCGGTTCATACATTGTGTGTCGGGGTTCAGATTCTGTGTCAAATTATCAATTTTGGTATTCATATCTTGTTTCAAATCACTGAAATTGGCCTTTATATTGTTTCATATCTCAAACTTCACGTTTGTGTTAAGTAATAACTGCCACAGTAGTGCGTCAGCTGTACTACTATAGTTGCCGTCGGCTGTACTTTCTAAGTTAATATTTGTGTTGTGAACAAGTGGTGTTTGTAACGTGTTGTAAAAATTCATATTGGAATCGTTCTCCAATGATTCATTCATGAGCGTTATGTCGCTCTGGGAAATGCGTGACATTGTCTCGTTAACTGTAAACATTGTGTCCCCAAGGTTATTCTGCTGTGGAGCGTCGCTTTCATTTGTCACACCTGCGACACTCATCTCTGATCTACTTAAACTTTCTTCAGTAGGCATGCATCGCGCCTGAACTTCGGTTATTCGATCACGCAATTCTATGGCATCGTGGCTAACTGCGTTTTCGCTATCGCTGTCAACAATGGGCATATATTTTTCGGCCATGTTATATGAATATTCAAAAAATAAAATTTTCACAAAAACGTTAAAATTTCATACGCTAATTATTACCCTCGATAAATGTAATTTACTTAATGTCAAAGCCTGTTTTACGTCTATTACGATGTGCGAACTATTGTTCTGCAATTCGTTATGTTTTCTGACAACATGTATCACACTGAAAAATTCCAGGAAATTTCTCGCAAATAAAATTCAAGGAAAGGAATAACGGGGAAAAGGTTTCTGTCTACATAAAAAAGGCGCTACCAAGCGTAACCATGCAAGCAACTTACGTAGCCGTCCTGCCTTTGCTGCGTTGAACAAAATAGCTTACTACAGACAATTTTAAGTGACCTTGGTCCAATTCTTATTCCTTTCAAAAATAACTGTGACCGGAACGGTCGCGGGGTTGCCGAGAACTAAGCGCGGCGGGACCAAACAAGAGCAGCCCGCGAACAAACGAACGAACGGGAATGAGCGGACACGAACAACGATGGACGACCTAGCAAGCCCTTACGAACAAGAACACGCAAGATGCAACGTTGTCACAAGAGACAACCGAACGAATCCACAACGTCCACTCGTACACGGAAACAATGTAAACACTCTGTAGCCGAGATGTCGGTAGACACGCGAATGTCAGACTGTGTAGCTGAGCGAAAGGCAGGCACTAAAATACAGGATAGGGTAAGTCGCTTTTGGCTACTGGGACCATGTGCTCCACCGTGGCGCCCTCACGTTATACGCGGGCCAGCAACGCGCGCAGCCACAGCATACGGCGCGACGGCTGTAGAAACCTCTAGTGGTAGTGGAAGTCCATGCTGTCTGGCCTGGATTCGAAACCATGGGCGCTTGATACCAGACAGACAATTAGTTTTTATGATCAATAACGTCTTGTTATGCCTTGTTAATGTCTTAGAAACTTCTTAGTCCAGCAGTAATTAAGAAACCCTACTCACAACCGGTGCCCTGAAGTCCTGGCACACAGATCGACAGTTATGTTGTATTTCATAAAAATCAATAAATAAATAAATATCATAAATATTATTAAATACGTATATGAAAACACTTTTTAAATTGATATAACACGATTGCGTAATTAGAAATGTTCTGTAGGCTATCGGACTTCGTTTCCTACCTCTTGAATTGCAGCTGCAGGTAGCAGACTCCAAGTACACTGGCGCTTATCATAATTAAGAAAATCCTGCTTACTTGGTTTCACTTGAATAAGAAATGCTTAGTACTGTTATCAAATTCTTTCTTATTTCAAACATGTGTGATACAAAATACTCGTAGCCCGTGGTCCTCCGCACGGAACTACATAACAGAACTCCTACATACACGAGAGTGTGAAAAAAAGTACAAAAAGCTGAACAAATGTTATTTTTTTCATTTGTCTGCACCTTACTGCGCATTCATAATTAACGTATTTGCCAACGCTTGTGATCGATCGGGTGTTTCAATTTTTTGATTTTTAATAAATCTTCACTTTACGATATGCTGGAGGTCTTTTATCATGTACTCATACACCTATTGTCAATTCCTTTCAACAAATTCTAGCTGGCACAGTTGAAATGCAGTCTAGCTGAAACTTTTTCAGTGACTAAGCCAACTTAACCTCATTCATATAAAAATTAAGAAGATTGTGAGTCATTAAACGACAGAGATATTAATTAAAATGTGTCCCAGAAAGGGACCATTTGGATTTTGCTATCTGTGAATAGAGCTGTTGATAGCAGATATTCCGTTCGGCGGTCCGCTTCGCCCATATATAAATACAGTCAGTAGGGAAGTAAGGAGAGACTCTTTGCATAGAGATATCAACCTGTCTACGTTAGGCAAACGCCTTCATACGCTGTGCCTCGGATGATGTCTCACCTGGATGGCTACCAAAAGTGTTTTCGGTAAAAGTAGGAGGTGAATTCATGGGGACTGTACACCATCCTGGATCGCTTAGATTTCGGGGAAGTAACTGTTTGTGAGCGACAATTATTTCCATTTATAAGGCCAGCAATTACGTTTGATGAGTAGAAGAGGAGATGTTAGACTATTTGGAGCAAGACTCGATCTCTGGACCTTACTTGAGTATTGCTCATCAGTGTGGGACCCGTACCAGGTCGGGTTGACGGAGGAGATAGAGAAGATCCAAAGAAGAGCAGCGCGTTTCGTCACAGGGTTATTTGGTAAGCGTGATAGCGTTACGGAGATGTTTAGCAAACTCAAGTGGCAGACTCTGCAAGAGAGGCGCTCTGCATCGCGGTGTAGCTTGCTGTCCAGGTTTCGAGAGGGTGCGTTTCTGAATGAGGTATCAAATATATTGCTTCCCCCTACTTATACCTCCCGAGGAGATCACGAATGTAAAATTAGAGAGATTCGAGTTCGCACGGAGGCTTTCCGGCAGTCGTTCCTCCCACGAACCAAACGCGAGTGGAACGGGAAAGGGAGGTAATGACAGAGGCACGTAAAGTGCCCTCCGCCACACACCGTTGGGTGGCTTGCGGAGTATGAATGGTAGATGCAGATGTAGAAGCTTGTCTCATTTGAGTTTGAAAATTGCTGTTAACATTCTCTTTCTTAAATTGCGTGCTTACGTATTTAATGCCGTTATTTTGTTGTTTGTAAGGCTATTTGTTAATTATGATATACAACCCTATTTTCAGAATCGTTAACATAGTTCTTATGACAGTGTCGTTGTGCGACTGTATGAGATTTGTACTGATGATATTTAGTACGCTAGGAAGGGTAAGTGTGGTCGATAGTAATCACTTTGCCCTGTAATGTGATACGTGCAAAACTACATCCACTAAGGCAAGGATAAATAAACACCTTTTATTTTGGGGGATAGTTTGCTAATCGCTCTCAGCACTTTCTTTTGACTTTGTTGGCTTTATCTATTTGATATTCAAATAACAATGCGCGCAACGAAATATCTTTATGTCAGTGTGACTGTTTGAATACGCCCTTTTTAATACTGATATGTTACTTAATTTTCAAGGTTGCATATTGTTACAAACTTGTTGTTGACTTTCTGTAGCGTAATTAACTTCCTTTCCACTGATTATCAAAGTTAAATTAGCGCCGTGCTTTCCGATGAGCACGAGGGATTCACAGAAATAAATTTCTTTCGTAAAAATCCATAAATAATTTGAAACTCAGATTCTTATGTCACGTTTCAGTTGGAACACGAACATAATTGAAATTTATCCACCCAGGAAACACGTTAACTTATGATGAGTCCGTAAAACAACGTGACATGAGATATGATGCACTGTCAGCAGTGAATTGATAAACAGGAAATTTATTTGCATGTTGTGTAGCATTTCAAAATTCATGTTTCCGTACAAACTTTGTTAGAAATGGTTTGTGACAATAAATTATGTTGGACTAGTGAAGAGAGGCATTCGCGGCTATCTGCGAGTACGACCATGAAAGAGTGTCTCCTACGACAAAGCACTAATATCTATGAAGTTAGCATAGTTTATTGTGCACGTAGCCAGTATCGAACTGCGATTTATGTGACTTTTGTACAATGATATTTACTTACATTTTGCAGTAAGACTGAAATTAACATTACGCATACATGCCCTCCTTTTCTACATTTATTTATTAGTAACAGATTGGTAATACCAATGGTGTATAATTATCACTCTTACGAAAGTAAATAGAAATACGTCAAAGGAAGAAAAGTTGCTTTTCATACGTAAGGGCTAAATATTTTATTGTGATTATCATACTAGTAAGAGACTATTTTATGTGCATAAAAATATTTAGAGATAGATATAATAAAGAATTACATGATAGTACACAAGAACGAATCACAGATCTACTGCATGAAGCAGCAAAAGTAGGATTACAAAAAACAATATCACGTTAAAAAAATGTTCATGACAAACATCATATAATATCTCAAAATCTTGAAATAAATAACAACATAATATCTAAATTAGAGTAAGCATAGTGTTTTAAACTTCTAGGAGAATGGATATCTAACAACATGAAGGAAGTGGAGCAACAGAGACTAGAATACAAAATTGTTAAGGCTTTTGTGGCCAGTTGTTGATAAACTGCCCATTTGCTTCTTTCTCGGGTTCTTCGGCCGACGTTCGTCTTATGATTTTACTGACGTTTCGCCAGCACGAGTGGCTGGCATTGTCAAAGCTTCACCCTCCATTGCCGGTGGTAAACTGGAGCCGAGCTCGCGGCCGCAGACTATATGTACCTGGCGCGCCGAATGCCGGACATTTGCCACACCGGACATTTGCCACACTCGTCCCTTCGCCAGGTAGCTTGAGTAGCGATCCCTCAGGTAAGGGACGCCCTTCCCCGCGCTACCTGTGTCCGCTTTCAAACCGCCGTCCCCACGTCCTACTCGATACGACCAGTAAGGGACCTTCTTCTTCGACATCTTGGCCAAATACAGAGCTTCTTTTCCGAAATCGAAATATTTATAACTTTTGGGAAACGAAAGCAATACCGACGATTATGTCAGTATGTAATTGGTTCTGCCAAGTATAAATATTTATTCCTCTGTCTGTACGGTAGCTTCCTTTCACGGTTACTGATTGCGATAGAAACAGTCCATCGGCATGGGAGCAACAAGAAAGGAACGATGAAACGAGAATGCAAATGTACGCTAATCATTTCTTTTTATCGCTGCATTTGTGCCTACTTTAATTACTGCAACTGCATACCCAAAAGAGAATAGGGAAAGAATAAATGGGTTTGTGGATGTTTGAAAAGAAGAACAACATACTCCATATTAATTTACTCTCTAAAAACATTAGTTGATAAAGTGTAGCGGGACAATGTTCAAAACATTACTGAAAACACGTTCGCTAAATAGAGATAAGAACATCTATGACTGCCATGTCATCTAAAGTCGACTTACAATTTGAAAATGTTAGAATTAAGGAAATGAAGTAATACAGAATACTACGATTGTAACGTACGTCATTGTTCTACATTGTTTACCTCTGGTATTTACAGGGTCACAGAGAAAGCGTCTTAGGTTCTGGAAGGAAAAGCCGTAATTGTAATTATCTGCACTACAACAGAAACAAGAAGGACAACTTAAGGAAAAATAATGTAAGCTCACAATCGACTTTGAAGCAGATAGTTCCTGTGACTTAGTATGGGCAGAGGTTATATTCTACAACCGGAATAAATCAATAACTGGATCCTTTTACCGACCCACTGTCTCAGATGAAACAGTTGCTGAACGGTTCAAAGAAAAGAAAACTTGAGTCTCATCACAAATAAGTACCCTAATCATACAATTATAGTTGGCAGTTACTTCAATCTACCTTCCGCATGTTGACAAAAATACATTTTCATACCCTACTGTAAACAGAAAACAACTTCCGTAATTGTTCTAAATGCTTTTTTAAAATTATTTTTTACAATTAGTTGACGAGGTCATTCAAATTGTAAATGGTTATGAAAACACACTTGACCTCTTAGCCACTAATAATCCTGAGCATCACGACGGATACAGGGATTAGTGAACACGCAGTCGTAGACAGGCTCACTTCCGTAACGAAGAAATTCACCAAAACTAAACGCGAAATATATCTATTTACAAAAGCAGCTAAAAATTCGGGTGACGTCTTTCTAAGAGATAGTCTCCAATCCTTCCAAACTATGTAAACGAAGACCATATGTGGCTTAAGTTCAAAGAAATAGTATGAACAGCACTCGAGATATTCATACCAAATAAATTAATAAAAGACGGAACTGATCCCCCAGGGTACACAAAACACGACAGAAAGCTGTTGCAGGAGCACCGCAAAAGGCACGTATAATTTAGACGAACGCAAAATCTCCAAGATTGGTGAAGTTTTACTGAGGCTCGAAATTTCGTGCGGATTTCAATGCGAGATGCATTTAATAGTTTCCACAACGAAACTCGCTCTAGAAATGTGGCGGAAAATCCAAAGAGATACTGGTCCCATGAAGTAAACCAGCGGAAAGGCTCAGTAAGTACCTTTACTGCGCGACAGCGACGGTAATGTTACTGATGACAGTGCCACTAAAGTGGAGTTAGTAAATGCATTTTCCGAAATTCCTCCACCAAAGAAGACGAAGTAAATATTCCAGAATTCGAAATGAGAACAGCTGCAAACATAATTTAGAAGTAGATATCCCTGGTGTTGCAAAGCAACTGAAATTATACTGCCAGTGACAGAGGAAATGATCAAATTTGTTTTCAAAAAATCTCTAATGTATAAGAAAAGTAGGTCTAACACATTTGTTTCTGATGTTCTTTAGTAACAATTAATTTTCAGTAGTAAGCTCCTTGCTTTTACTGACCTGTTTAAAGATAATCAACAATTTAGTAAGAAATTTTAATTTTTAAAGGACTGTATCTAAATCTACTGAAGTAGATTTAAATCTACTATAAATGTTTGCAGCTAAACTTAAATAAAAAATATTTGAGCTGCCAAAATTGTCAACCTTAGCATCAGATCAGTTTTGGGATGTAAATTTTAGGTGCAATTCAAAGGTTCAGTTCCCAATTTCTTTTACGAAAGCGTATACTATCAGTTTAACAAACAATGATATTTTAGGTGATAGTTGCGATTCTGAAGCTTCAGAAAATTATTTTAGAACTCACAATTATTTAATAGTATAACCAAAATATTGGATGGTAGAAAAATGTTATCTTAACGTGACAACAATAGGAATACTTTTGTGAGGCTTGAAACACTTTTTAATTTTTACATTGAAGGCTGATTCGTATCACACTTTGCACAGGCTTCGGACCGTGAAAATTATAAATGACCATCTACCATTCTGGAGTGTGTAAAATTAGCCTAAACACGCTGAACTAATGTACACTCTATTCACAATTACAACTTAATTTTAGCTCCGATAATGCTGCTTCAACGTTTTAATAATTTTATCTCAGTAACTTGCGAGGATTCAGTGGTCTTCATAGTTTTTAATACGTTATTTTTAACGTATTTTAGTCCAGTTTCTGAATATGGGCAATGGCTTTCAAGCAAGGCTTAATGTTGCCAGTCTCTTCATAATTCTTTACGATTCTCTCTTTCCTGTCGTCCAGCTTCAAGTACTTCTTCTACCTCTTCTTACCTTCAAGATTCATTTCCAATTTCATGTACATGCAGTTTGTGAGCTCTGCTTCCTTTTTCAAGCACTCCACCAAATAGTTGATTTTAGGGTGAGGGTTTCCAATAATACTATTTATTTTGTTGTGCCACCCTTCAACAGCATTCGTCGTTCGGTACTTTTTTCCGTAACAGTCCCACATTTCTACTTGATACCCTCATTCTCTAGCCAGTTATCCACAAAGTAGTCAAAAAATTGAGAGAACCTTCCGTTATCAGTAGCTTCTGCATGAATCTCAATCCAGCCATTGCTTTCGTCCTCCAGTTTTGCAACTGCCAGCGGTGCACACATGCTGACGTGAAGTATTAAATCCTCGTTTTAGCGGTACTCCTCAGTTAGACCGAGAACTCGAATTCTTCTCTATAAACTCTTGTTCATATGGAAATAGAATCCATTTATTTCAGTTGTGGGAAAAACTTGACGAATGGCCGATATCGCAGCTGCCTCAAAGTCCACCTTTACTTGTTTAGGACACCACTCAGAGACTGCCTGTTATATTAGATGAAACGGACGAACATAAGTGTCTTTCTTCTTATTAGGGAGCAGTGCAAATACAGTAGGAAGAATGTTTGTTTCTTTAATTGGGCCTCCTAAGTCTACGTGTATAGTGCAGATCTGTGTAAACTGCTTCCTGCATCTCTTAAATGTTCCATCCATAAAAAATGGGAACATGTTTTTAAACTTTCTTTTCCTTTGCTTCCACTAAAAATCATTATTCTCACCACTAATTTATCGTCTTCCAGAAGAAAACTACTGCCATCTCCCATTTTTAATAGATCTTCATGATGATCAATTTCATAAGAGTTCTTAGGCTCTTGTTGGTTCCCCCACTCTTGACTTCATCAATGACGGATGGTTCTCTTCATAGATTCTGAATTAGGTATCACTGTAACAAAGTCATAAACTTTATTATGTAGATTTCCCATTACATCTGCGTATATCTCCGATAACTGTGTAGTTTCTTCTCGGGACTTTCTCTTCGCTCTTTCCACTTGCTTTCTCACTTTCAGAGCTGCATCGTCAGGTGGTCCACAGAGATGTTCTAATATGCTCAACACCTCTCCGTTCCTCGAAAGCAGCTTTCCCTTGCAATGATCCGCTTTTCGGCGTAAGCGCATCCATGTAACAACACCTTCTTTAGATTCCCTCTGCTTAAGATACGCGTAACCTTTGTAATGAGCAGAAGGCCTGCCCTTGTTCGTTGTAATAACTTCCATACTGATGGTCACGTTAGGAACTTCGAAAGCAAACTGGGTGGGTGGGTGAGCAGGAGGAGGAGGAGGAGGGGGAGGGGAGACAAGGGACCCAACCCTTCGGAGCAGGTAAAACCGTGGCAAATGTCCGGCGTGGCAAATGTCCGGCGTGGCAAATGTCCGGACACCGGCGCGCAAACGTCCGAGGGCTTCTCCGCGGTCATTTCCGGTGCGGTTCTCCTCTTGCTACCTGCGACGGTCGTTCGCTGCAGTACGGGAAGCCAAGATCCGTTTACCTTAAGGCTTTCCTCTTTCTTGTTGAAGCTATTCCCGTGTTTGTGTATTGCTACTGCTTCTCTAAACAAACTGGCGTGATAGTGCTTCTCTACAGCCAGAACTTCCGTGTCGGAGAATTTTATTACATGGTCACTCTCACTCAGTGCGTGCTCTGCCACGGCCGATTTCTCCACCTGCCCCAACCTGCAATGTCGCTTATGGTTTTTGGTCCTACTTCCATCGCAAATTTGTATGTGTAACAGAGCCAAACACTCGGCGAAGTAAGAAATCAGAAAAAAGAAATGTCGGGTACGGACTTTCTGCCTTACATTCCCAGAGTGACGGACAGTATCCGTTGTATATTGCACAAACACGGCGTAAAGGCAATTTTCAAACCGACAAGGAAGATCAAAGAGTGTCTTAGATCGGCAAAGGATAAAAGGGACACACTTGCAATGTCGGGAATATACCGCTTACCATGCACATGCGGAAAAGTTTACGTCGTAATGGCTGATCGATCAATCAACACCAGGATCAAAGAACATAAGCGACATTGCTGGTTGGGGCAGGTGGAGAAATCGGCCGTGGCAGAGCACGCACTGCGTGAGACCGACCACGTAATAAAATTCTCCGACACGGAAGTTCTGACTGTAGAGAAGCACTATCATGCGCGCTTGTTCAGAGAAGCTGTAGAAATACAAAAACACGCGAA
This sequence comes from Schistocerca americana, assembly GCF_021461395.2. Classification (NCBI taxonomy): domain Eukaryota; kingdom Metazoa; phylum Arthropoda; class Insecta; order Orthoptera; family Acrididae; genus Schistocerca; species Schistocerca americana. The sequence goes on from NC_060123.1 coordinate 184,872,103, forward strand.
CAGTTTCAACAAGAAAGAGGAAAGCCTTAAGGTAAAGCGATCCTGGGTTCCCGTACTGCAGCGAACGACCGTCGCAGGCAGCAAGAGGAGAACCGCACCGGAAATGACCGCGGAGAAGCCCTTGGACGTTGGCGCGCCAGGTACATATAATCTGCGGCCGCGAGCTCGGCTCCAGTTCACCACCGGCAATGGAGGGTGAAGCTTTGATAATGCCAGCCACTCGTGCTGGTGAAACGTCAGTAAAATCATCAGACGAACGTCGGACGAAAAACCCGAGAAAGAAGCAAATAGGCAGTTTGTCAGAGACTAGAATGCATAAAACAGAGGGCCTTTCAGTTACAAGAAACATATATGCAACAAAACGTTTATCCTATAACACAAAACGGATCACTATGAAACAATGTCTAGACCAGTAATACTCAGTGCAGCATTAACTCTTAATGTGGCTACGAAGGAAGAGTTTGAAAAATTAGAAAATACTTAAAGTTGCATCGTGAGGGAAATACTAGGGCGACGAGACGTGCAGCTCTCGAACACCTGACCACTCAGATGAACCAAGGGGCTACCAACAGTGTCTCCACAGCGACCGTCCAGCGAACGTTGTCACGCATGAGGTTCCGCGGCAGGCGCGTGGTTCATGCACCCATGCTGACTGCTGTTCATGGGCGACGAAGGCTGTAATTTACACGCCAGTACCACAACTGGACGTCAACCGAATGACGACTGAGACGCTCGCTAAACCCGCTGGGCAGAACAGGTGATTAGGATTGTGGAAAGGGCCAAATAAGGTGGTGTAGTAATTTATTGAAATTTAATAACATATTTAATCCAAAACGGCACATAGCCAAACCTTTACAACTACCAGTTTCAAAATCGAATTTTTTCACGGCTAAAGGCCTCCAAAGAAGAAATCTTAAAATTAACAGGATAAATTTTAAGTGGCTGAAGACACGCAGTTAAAATTGCAAATATATATATCACACCTAGGCTGAAAGCCTCAAGGCAAAGGTAGATAGAACAAACACAAACAAGGTGCAATACAAACGGCTAAAGGCCACAATTAAATTTCAAAATTTTAAATATATTACCATAATCTTTGAAGGCAGAAGGCCGCAATGTTTTTACTTAATAGAAAATTTTAAGAATAAGGCTTTAAGCGGCTGACGGCCCACAACTGATTTTCCAAAAATTCAAAAATACCTTAAACCTTTAAGTGGCTGACAGTGCACTAAATGAAAAGACAGCACAACAGTAACTTTCAGCAAAATATCCACTTGCCAGATTTCAAACTTACTTATACCGGCTGAAGGCCCTTGATTTACGTAAAACACAATAAAAAATTTTTCTTTTAAAGCATTGGCTATAATAGATTACCAACAGACCATTAAACACCCATGAAAAGGAAAGTATAGACAATGGCATTCAGACGACTCCAGAGGGGGGGGGGGGGGGGGGGAGGGGGGGCTGCCCTCGGAACATTAACATTCACTAAGGTGAGACAGGTGATGGGCCCAACTACACTTCAACTACACTTGATCCGTTGGTAACCCAATCAAGAGACAGTCACGGACTGACCGACTGAACGACTTGCTAGCCACAAATTGGCACATGAAAGCTCAAAGACCAAACTGTTACCAACGTGATTATCCACAATGAAATATGTATTAAGCTGTCAAAACTACACACCATGTTGGACAGCGACAACAGATGAGGAAAGGATACTGCCTGAAATTACGTCAGTGGCCAGGGTAGAAAACCAGAACACTAACGGCCACAAGGCAGAAAATTTCGCTGATGCTCTTGAATTGTAGTCAACCAATATAGTTAATTCCACCGTATGGTGGCTCGATTTCACCACTACAACCACTCGGTGTTGCTCACAGGAAAAGCTCCCCAACAGCGAAACACCGGAACGAACGACACAACATGAACGGACGTGGCTTGGGTACTTAAGACACCCCTCAACTTTGATGTCCTGGTTCGGTGAGCCACGAAGCTCGTAGCGATCGGACAGCTCCACACATGCTCCGACACTGTGCAGGGACCGCCAGCGGACCAAGCCGACTGCGCCGCACAGAGATATCCTTCCTGGTCCGCACCAACCGACCGACTAGCCTCAGAATGCCGACAACAGCTAAAATAGTCGTCCGTGGAAATAACGCCAACTACACACACAACCTGACAAACACTTGCACGAAGACCTGAACGATACCCAACAGTAACTCAGCACCCTCGAAGACAAAAATTTGGAGTCGATGCACACACACACACACACACACACACACACACACACACACACACACACACACACACACACACAGCCGACTCATGAACGATCGGCGAGCCAAAACGCGTCGTCCCGTAGGACGACCGACCGACGACCCACCAAGACCGTGGCCCGGCTCAAGTGATGCGTGGCGGCAATGGTCGGGTGAGCCATGTCAAACACAGATCTCACAGCTCCAACCCGACTGCACTAGTGCCGCATTGCAACTCCCCGACTGGTAGGTCCGGACTGTGCCCCAGACGTGTTCCAACTGACTGGCAGCCTGAACTCGCGACCCGAACTCTCTTATGACAGACAACGACCGGGAAATAATAACAGTCATGCAAAGATACTGCGGGAGGGGATATATTGATACACACTGCTAGCGTCGCTCACGGTCAGGCAAAGCAGCAACTCAGTGACACCAGTAATTTAAATTAGCGTAGTGATGTGGAAGTACGTTAAAAACAGGGTTTAAAATACATGGTGGCGGGAACACGAGTCACGCATAGCTCAACGACATGGGGCTATTTCAGATGAATCGCGTTTTATGCTCAATCGGACAGATGGCCGTTGGTGTGTTTTGGCTCGCAGCTTCTGAAAGCAAACAACCTGCAACAATATTCAGAAAGGTTCAGGCCGGAGGAGGGAATGTTTTAGTCTGGGGAATATTTTCGTGGCATTCCATGGGTGACGTCGTCATTTTAAAGGACCAACACAAGTATGCATCTACCTTTGGGGACCATGTCGACCCATGCTGTCAGTTTGCTTTTCCAGCAGGACAATGCAACGTGTCACACAACTCACAGTGTACGTACGTGGTTCAAAGAGCACCAGGATGAGTTTGCTGCACTCTCTTTGCCCACGAACCACACCAGATTTAAACCTAACCGAGAATCTGTCACCTTGTGACGGTAACACTGGTCGTCTTAAACTATAATCGTTGCTAACGTTATACCTGTGCTAGGAATTTTTGAGAAGGTGTGACAGAACAATCAAACTGGGAATCGTTTCCAGAAAACTCCAACAGAGTATAACTAATTGCAAATTAGTGGGTCAGGGAAAGGACGATCTCCAAGCACTAAAGCATGTTGTAACATTACTTATTAATATCGATCAGCAGCCTAATTGGGCATTCTTATGTCCAGCAATACAATAAAGCAGAAGGCAGTGCTAAGGCTAACTTAACCTTCCTTGACATACACACTAAACTCTTTCTTTATACCCATTCACACTACAACTCAGTAACCTCACTTTGCAGGTAAATGTACTAAAAAATAGTTCAATGAGCACTATGCGACTTAAATTCTGAGGTCATCAGTCGCCTAGAGCTTAGAACTAATTAAACCTAACTAACCTAAGGACATCACACACATCCATTCCCGAGGCAGGATTCGAACCTGCGACCGTAGCGGTCGCTCGGCTCCAGACTGTAGCGCCTAGAAACGCACGGCCACTCCGGCCGGCTAAATGTACTACTAACTTGAAAATCAGACAAACAAATGGCCAATGAGATACCAAAAAGTAACATATCCCTATCAGCAACACGTACCTTAAATGAACTAGATGCAGCAGTTTAGGGAACCGTCACCAACACACATGAAACTAGTAGCAATACTGAACAGGGAAGAGCATGAAATGATTCTTATTTAAATCAGGGGTCTGTTAATGAACATACTCGATAAAATCATTGATTACTATTGGGACTTTACGCCTGTACATTCACTTGCATTAGAATAGCACAGAGCCGGCCTCTGGTTGCCGAGTGGTTCTAGGCGCTTCAGTCTGGAACCGGGCGACCCCTACGGCCGCAGGTTCGAATCCTGAACCGGGCATGGTTGTGTGTGATGTCCTTAGGTTAGTTAGGTTTAAGTAGTTCTAAGTTCTAGCGGACTGATGACATGAGATGTTAAGTCCCATAGTGCTCAGAGCCATTTTTTTTAGAATAGCAAATACGATAAATATTTCTTTCTTAAACTCGGTTGGTGACAATTAAACAGAATGCAAATCTAACTACACTGGCTCTGAAGGAGCCTTTGCTTTGCTTCATTAACTAACTAGCCTAGTATATGAGACCTTTAAACTTTCATGGTTTGAAGAACCATGGTCACTACCAAAACTATACAAGTATGCATGAAACAGGGTAAATACCCTTATCAATAAATCTTAATTAAGTAAAGCACAACAAACTATAACTCTTTAAAAAACAAATATGCTTTGACAAGCAATGTTTTAACATACCAAAATATATTTGGGTTTGAAAATGCCAACAAAACATTAAATTTAAGTTCAAACACTTTCTCATAAAATGAACGCCGATAAAACTTCGTAGTTCGGATCAAAGTGCATAAATGCAACAACGCTCTACAGATTAAGAAACCAGAACGACGAGGAACACACAAACTATACGCAGAAGAGAGGAAAATCTACAAAAGCTAACAGAAGAGAAGCAAAAAGAATACATAGAAAGAGAGGCAAGAAGAGAAGCGGATGAAGCAGCCAAAGACCCATACATAGCAGCAAGACCAAGAAGATTGACTCTTACACCAAATGTAGAAATGAATGAATGGAAAGACTACTTCAGTAAGATACTGAACAAACGAGGTATCCAAACACCGCAAAGAAAGAGAAACAACATGAAAGAAAGAAAAAAGACAATGTATTGGAACCTATAAATGAAGAAGATGTATATACAAGATGCGAAACAGGCTCTCCAACACGTATGGATCAAACTATTCAACAAATGCCTGGAACTTGGAAGAATTCCGACCCAATGGAGTCCCTCGATAATAAAAGTTCGCTACAAAGGGAGAGGAGACCCAATAGACACAAACAAGTACAGAGGCATAGCCATAGAAAATACTCAGTTCAAGATGTTTTCAAAGATAATTACACAAAAAATCTAAGCCTCTGTGGACAGTCATCTCCCAGAACGACAAATGGGTTTCAGATCTGGAAGATCAACACTTACGGCAGTCAGGCTTCTTCTAAACAACATCGACGAAGTGCTACAAAAGAAACAAATGTTCTACACAGTTTCCATAGACTTTACCAAAGCCTTTGACCTACTGGAAAGAGATCTCATAGTCGGAAAACTGGAAAACACAATGGGATAAGATGGCGTACGGACAAGTATAATCAAGTCAATCCTCGAATACCACTTAATCACAATATCAGACAACCTCTCTTTTTCGAACCTCATTTTGCAATCGAACGGAGTCTTACAGGGTGACCCAATGAGCCCTTTGCTGTACATTCTTGCCACTGAAGAAGTACTGCGAATTGGAGAAAATGAAGAAGATGTATACATACATGCATACGCTGACATAGCCGTAGGATCAACAGAAGCTGCAGAAAATCATCGAGAAAATGATTGACATACTAAAGCAAAAATGTCATTTACCCGAAGGGACGACATATTTCCATTGATCAACAGTCTAATCCCGATGGTCTCGCACCCACTACAATCGTAATTGGCGATGTCCTTATGTCAACATGTGATCACGTAGAACTGGTTTGCTGCGGAGCTCCATGTTTAACAACGTACGATGAGCAGTTTGCTTGAAAACACTTGCGAGTGTACCAGAATTGTGCTCTCTCGGCAGAGATGCCACAGATCACCATCTATCCTACTGTACAGAGCAGAAAAGCCTCGGAACCCCGCGTTCTGTGAAGAGCCGTGGATCTCCAACCATTTAGCGCCTCGTGATAGTTTCACTGTCATTCTACCTCTTTCCGTAGATGCTCAAAAGAATAGCACATGAACATTCGGCCAGCTTCGCCGTTTCCGAGATACTCGTTCACAGGCTCTGCGTAATAATAATCTGACCTTTGTCAAAGTCACTTATATCAATGGATTTCCCCATTCTCAGTCCATATAAAAAGGGTGGAAGGTTTATCTGTTTAGCAAGAGTAATAGGAGGCAGATTTCAGACTACCTAACAGATCAAATCGAAAATTTCTGTTCCGACAATGACAATGTTGAGTGCTTACGGAAAAAGTTCAAGGCAATCGTAAAATGCGTTTTAGACAGGTACGCGCGAACTAAAACTGTGAGGGACGGGAAAAACCTACCGTGGTTCAACAACAAAGTTAGGAAACTACTGCGAAAGAAAAGAGAGCTTCACTGCAAGTTTAAATGCAGCCAAAACCTCTCAGACAAACAGAAGCTAAACGATGTCAAGGTCAGCGTAAGGAGGGCTATGCGTGAAGCGTTCAGTGAATTCGAAAGTAAAATTCTATGTACCGACTTGACAGAAAATCCTAGGAAGTTCTGGTCTTACGTTAAATCAGTAAGTTTCTCGAACCAGCATATCCAGACAATCTGGGATGATGATGGCATTGAAACAGAGGATGACATGTGTAAAGCTGAAATACTAAACACTATTTTCCAACGCTGTTTCACAGAGGAAGACCGCACTGCAGTTCCTTCTCTAAATACTCGCACGAACAAAAAAATGGCTGACATCGATATAAGTGTCCAAGGAATAGAAAAGCAACTGAAATCACTCAACAGAGGAAAGTCCACTGGACCTGATGGGATACTAATTCGATTCTACACAAAGAACGGGAAAGAACTTGCCCCCCTTCTAACAGCCGTGTACCGCAAGTCTCCAGAGGAGCGGAAGGTTCCAAATGATTGGAAAAGAGCACAGGTAGTTCCAGTTTTCAAGAAGGGTCGTCGAGCAGATGCGCGAAACTGTACGCCTATATCTCTGGTATCGATCTGTTGTAGAATTTTAGAACATGTTGTTTGCTCGCGTATCGTCTCATTTCTAGAAATCCAGAATCTACTCTATGGGAATCAACATGGATTCCGGAAACAGCGATCGTGTGAGACCCAACTCGCTTTATTTGTTCATGAGACCCAGAAAATATTAGATACAGGCTCCCAGGTTGATGCTAGTTTCCCTGACTTCCGGAAGGCGTTCGATACAGTTCCCCACTGTCGCCTGATAAACAAAGTAAGAGCCTGCGGAATATGAGACCAGCTGTGTGGCTGGATTGAGGAGTTTTTAGCAAACAGAACACAGCATGTTGTTATCAATGGAGAGACGTCTACAGACGTTAATGTAACCTCTGGCGTGCCACAGGGGAGTGTTACGGGACCATTGCTTTTCAAAATATATACAGGGTGTTACAAAAAGGTACGGCCAAACTTTCAGGAAACATTCCTCACACACAAAGAAAGAAAATATGTTATGTGGACATGTGTCCGGAAACGCTTACTTTCCATGTTAGAGCACATTTTATTACTTCTCTACAAACCACATTAATCATGGATTGGAAACACACAGCAACAGAACGCACCAGCGTGACTTCAAACACTTTGTTACAGGAAATGTTCAAAATGTCCTCCGTTAGCGAGGATACATGCATCCACTCTCCGTCGCATGGAATCCCTGATGCGCTGATGCAGCCCTGGAGAATGGCGTATTGTATCACAGCCGTCCACAATACGAGCACGAAGTCTCTCTACATTTGGTACCGGGGTTGCGTAGACAAGAGCTTTCAAATGCCCCCATAAATGAAAGTCAAGAGGGTTGAGGTCAAGAGAGCGTGGAGGCCTTGGAATTGGTCCGCCTCTACCAATCCATCGGTCACCGAATCTGTTGTTGAGAAGCGTACGAACACTTCGGCTGAAATGTGCAGGAGCTCCATCGTGCATGAACCATATGTTGTGTAGTACTTGTAAAGGCACATGTTCTAGCAGCACAGGTAGAGTATCCCGTCTGAAATCATGATAACGTGCTGCATTGAGCATAGGTGGAAGAACATGGGGCCCAATCAAGACATCACCAACAATGCCTGCCCAAACGTTCACAGAAAATCTGTGTTGATGACGTGATTGCACAATTGCGTGCAGATTCTCGTCAGCCCACACATGTTGATTGTGAAAAGTTACAATTTGATCACGTTGAAATGAAGCCTCACCCGTAAAGAGAACATTTGCACTGAAATGAGGATTGATACATTGTTGGATGAACCATTCGCAGAAGTGTACCCGTGGAGGCCAATCAGCTGCTGATAGTGCCTGCACACGCTGTACATGGTACGGAAACAACTGGTTCTCCCATAGCACTCTCCATACAGTGACGTGGTAAACGTTACCTTGTACAGCAGCAACTTCTCTGACGCTGACATTGGGATTATCGTCAACTGCACGAAGAGTTGCCTCGTCCAATGCAGGTGTCCTCGTCGTTCTAGGTCTTCCCCAGTCGCGAGTCATAGGTTGGAATGTTCCGTGCTCCGTAAGACGCCGATCAATTGCTTCGAACGTCTTCCTGTCGGGACACCTTCGTTTTGGAAATCTGTCTCGATACAAACGTACCGCGCCACGGCTATTGTCCCGTGCTGATCCACACATCAAATGGGCATCTGCCAACTCCGCATTTGTAAACATTGCACTGACTGCAAAACCACGTTCGTGATGCTACGTACTGATGTGCTTGATGCTAGTACTGTGGAGCAATGAGTCGCATGTCAACACAAGCACCGAAGTCAACATTACCTTCCTTCAATTGGGCCAACTAGCGGTGAATCGAGGAAGTACAGTACATACTGACGAAACTAAAATGAGAGCTAACATGGGAATTAAGCGTTTCCGGACACATGTCGACATAACATCTTTCCTTTATTTGTGTGTGAGGAATGTTTCCTGAAAGTTTGGCCGTACCTATTTGTAACACCCTGTATAAATGACCTAGTAGATAGTGTCGGAAGTTCCATGCGGCTTTTCGCGGATGATGCTGTAGTATACAGAGAAGTTGCAGCATTAGAAAATTGCAGCGAAATGCGGGAGGGTCTGCAGCGGATAGGCACTTGGTGCAGAGATTGGCAACTGACCTTTGACACAGACAAATGTAATGTATTGCGAATACATAGAAAGAAGGATCCTTTATTGTACGATTATATGAAAGCGGAACAAACACTTGAAACAGTTAGTTCTTCCCGCGAACCATACGCGACTGGAACAGGAAAGGGAGGTAATGACAGTGGCACGTAAAGTGCTCTCCGCCACACTCCGTTGGGTGGCTTGCGGAGTATAAATGTAGATGTAGATGTCTTCGCTAGGGTGATCCCCCGTTCGTGTCTGCTCCGCTTACATACTTCTGTTACAGCGCCACGTGCCCTCAACGCCACCAGGCGGCATACAAGGTCACGGTGGGCAGTGGTCATAATGTTTCGGCTTATCAGAGTACAGCCAAGGCGGAATTAGTCACGCTTTTTTCTATGACAAAGACGTATCAGGTGCCTAGTTTACAGTATGTTATAAATCTTTCGTGTTGTTGCCCAACAAACCTCCGTTGCGTCTTGCACGGGTTGTCTGATCGTCGATGCAGTACCTCTCTTCATATTTACGAGTATCTGCTAATCTGCTTAGCGTGACGTATGGAGGTACGTTTCAGTGAGGATGCTTTGTCACTGCACTTTGTTTTTAAAGGCTCTAGACCGTTTCTAGTCTCCAGCATGTAATAACTATTATATCTCTTTTTTTTTTTTTTTTTTTTTTTTTTTTTGTAACTGTAACTGCGTCACAGCTATTTGTATTAATCGCGCAAAGCAGTTTAGTTCAGATATTTTATCGTACGTTTGCAATTATCACATAGGAAACCTTTATTTCATTGTGCGTCAACACGTCATTCCCAGAACATTATTTGCGAGAACGATCTGTACACGTTAAAAATAACCAGAGCTATTCGAGCGTGAGGCTAGGCTGTCGCCTGCAGGTGGAGCTAATACGTATGAATGGCAGGAAAAACGTGACTCTAATGCGTACAGGCTTTAGTAGACCGCCTCAACGAACGTAAACTGCGTTTCGGCATTTGACTTTGCAACAAATTATGTACTCTATAAATCTCAGTAAATTTCTCAAACACACGTTTTAAAGAATGAAACGGAATAATTCATTTTTGCTCTCGCTTATCTGTGTCTGACCTTGCAAACGCTTTGGATTACTCTGCTCTCTTTGTTTCCGCAACTTAGTTTCTTTTCTTCATTGGTGCTTCGGCACACTCGTAGAATATCGGCAGCTGGGAAGAGGGTCGAGGGAGAGGTCGATACAAGCGATTTAAAATCACTACATATGCGTGAAATACCATTCACAAGTTAAAATACCATTCACAAGTTAAAATATCAGACTGCAAAGAAAGAAAGAGCCTGCTCGATAATCGGGAGCACCTCAGAAACGCTGGCTCATGGCAGCAGCTAATCTTTCTAAAACTAAGAAACATGTTAATATGAAGTCGAGTAAGCCGAAGACAAATAAACGTATAAACCAAAACAGTCCTCTTAAAAGCCCTTGACGATATCAATTCATATTAAGAGACTGTATAATAACTGGGGAATTTTAGTACCTGACAGGTGCAAGAAATACAAATCCGATATGGTCCTAGTACTGGGGAACCACAGGGGACCTACGAAACACCGATCCAATGTCGTAGGCATAGAGGTCATCCCAGAGTGACGACGCGACCTTTACCGTTAGCATGGTCTCGGCATCATCTCGGTCTGCTGATAAGAGTGACCACACGGGTGTTCTTATAGTGGCACACCATAGTACTGTGTCACCCCGTGTACAGGCCACCAGAGAAGGTAACATGAAAATTTCTTCTCCTAGTTAGATTTTAACTCGACATTACAGTAAGTATTATGCAACGTAACAGCCTGCCACTGATTAATTCGGGAAGAGACAAACCAATTACAAGCCCCGGCGCTTGGTAACTGTGTGCTTATTTCATATATAAATTATTCGTCAACTGGAATAATTTGCTGGCACTGTCCCACCGAATGGCAATTTTATCATAAAAATTTTTCACGGCTCGTTTACACGAACTGAGTTTCCGCTGTGCGCTGTTGTATTGTATTCTACGAAAACATCTGACAATTGTCTGAGAGGCCTAAACAAAGAGACAGTGAATGATATATATGGAACACATACATAAGTGTAAATGAAAAGGGCAACAAAAGTTACGATTGCTCAAGATATTAATATAAGTTAAGTACATTATTAGACTCCACTATAAATTTTTCCACAGAAGATACAAATTTACTTTGAATGGTGGTCTTGCGCAGGGTGATATTATGCACATCGCTATACATGACATCAGAAATAGCTGTCCTGGCTGAGCAAGCAGAGGGTTTGCACGCAGTGACTATTGGGAGGGTAAGTCATTAAGTACCTGTAATTAAATTTTTGTAATTTATTACAACAAGGGTACACAAATTTTACTGACTTCATTTTTTGACGTAATTACCCGGCTTTCAGGGCACTTGGTGGTGCCGAAGCAGAAGCTGGTGATTGACACATCACAACGGTTATACATATATAATACACTGCCAGGGAAAAATTAGTACAACTGAAAGGATAACCTCGACTGTGATCCGATGGCGGTATATGCCACCTGGGGGATAGTAGATGTAATAATAATAGTTTCATCGTCGTCCGCCAACAAATACACTACTGGCCATTAAAATTGCTACACCACGAAGATGACGTGCTACAAACGCGAAATTTAACCGACAGGAAAAAGATGCTGTGATATGCAAATGATTAATTTTTCAGAGAATTCACACAAGGTTGGCGCCGGTGGCGACACCTAAAACGTGCTGTCATGGGGAAAGTTTCCAACAGATTTCTCATACACAAACAGCAGTTGACCAGCGTTGCCTGATGAAACGTTGTTGTGATGCCTCGTGTAAGGAGGAACATTGCGTTCCATCACGTTTTCGACTTTGCTAAAGGTCGGATTGTAGCTTATCGCGATTGCGGTTTATCGTAATCGAGACATTGCTGCTCGCGTTGGTCGAGATCCAATGACTGTTAGCATAATATGGAATCGGTGGGTACAGGAGGGTAATACGGAACGCTGTGCTCGGTCCCAACGGCCTCGTGTCACTAGCAGTCGAGATAACAGGCATCTTATCCGCATGGCTGTAACGGATCGTGCAGCCACGTCTCGATCCCTGAGTCAGCCGATGGGGACGTTTGCAAGTCAACAACCATCTCCACGAACAGTTCGACGACGTTTGCAGCAACATGGACTATCAGCTCGAAGACCATGGCTGCGGTTACCCTTGACGCTGCACCACAGACAGGAGCGTCTGAGATGGTGTACTCATCGACGAACCTGGGTGCACGAATGACAAAACGTCGTTTTTTCGGATGAATCCAGGTTCTGTTTACAGCATCATGATGGTTGCATCCGTGTTTGGCGACATCGCGGTGAACGCACATTGGAAGCGTGTATTCGTCATCGTCATACTGGCGTATCACCCGGCGTGATGGTATGGGGTGCCATTGGTTACACGTCTCGGTCACCTCTTGTTCGGATTGACGGCACTTTGAACAGTGGACGTTACATTTCAAATGTGTTACGCCCCGTGGCTCTACCCTTCATTCGATCCCTGCCAAACCCTACATTTCAGCAGGATAATGCACGACAGCATGCTGTAGGTCCTGTACGGGCCTTTCTGGATACATAAAATGTTCAACTGCTGCCCTGGGCGGGACATTCTCCAGATCTCTCACCAACTGAAAACGTCTGGTCAATGGTGGCCGAGCACTGGCTCTTCACAATACGCCAGTCACTACTCTTGATGAACTGTGGTATCGTGTTGAAGCTGCATGGGCAGCTGTACCTGTACACACTATCCAAGCTGTGGGACTCAATGCCCAGGCGTATCAAGACCGTTATTACGGCCAGATATGGTTGTTCTGGGTACTGATTTCTCAGGATCTATGCACCCAAATTTATTGAAAATGTAGTCACATGTCAGTTCTAGTATAATATCTTTGTCCAATAAATACACTTTTATCATCTGCATTTATTCTTGATGTAGCAATTTCAATGACCAGTAGTGTACTTTCAATTGTGGTCTTGCGTAGGGTGATATTATGCACAGCGCTATAAATGACATCAGAAATAGCTGTCTTGGCAGAGTAAGCAGAGAGTTCGCACGCAGTGACTATTGGGAGGGTAACTCATTAAGTACCTGCAAATTAATTTTTTATAATGTATTACAACAAGGGTACACAATTTTTACCGACATCATTTTTTGACGTAGTCACTCGGTTTTTGAGTGCACTTTGTGGTGCCGAAGCAGAAGCTGGTGATTGACACATCACAACTGTTATACAGATATAATACACATAATAATTAGTACAACAGGAAGGATAACGTCGATTTTGATCCGATGACGGCATATGCCACCTGGTGGATAGTAGATGTAATGATAATGGTTTTAATGTCGTCTTCCACCAAATAGCTTAGTGGCGTCGCTACCAGAACGCTGTCTGTGTCTACCCTTTAATAGGGAATGTTCACTGTCAGAAGGCTAGGTGGGGTGTAAACGTGTGAAGCAAGCAGGCGGCCATGCCACGGAGTTGCTTGCACTGGTTCTTCTTACAGCCAACTGAGCGAGTTAGAAAGGGGTCATATGGCGACTTTCCGAGTATCGGGTTTTCCTTTTGGAGAATCGCAACGCAAGTCGCACGTGCTGGGTCAGTTGTGCAAGATGCTGGTATCGGTGGTCACTTGAATATTCTCACAACCGCAGACGAGGTTCTGGATGTCCACGCCGCCAGGAGCGTCTTATTGTAAGGGCAACAGTGGCAGATCGTACAGTTACCACATCACAGATAACAGGGCTTGTGAGCCCACATGTATCAACACGAACTGTTCCGAGCCGGTTATTAGCTGTGTAACTACGGGCACACACAATTCAAGCCCATCTTCCACTCATGCCAGGGCATCGACGTGCAATGCTCGACTGGTGCAGTCAGAGGATCACTTGGAAGATGGAATGGTGTGCCGTGGTCTTCAGTGATGAAAGCATATTCTACATGCACTCAAGTCGTTTGCACGTACGATGTAGAGCTGGTGGAAGCTGTCTTGTAGAGTGTATTTTTTCCGAGACACACTGAGCCCACCCCAGGTCTTATGATCTGAGGCGCGATAAGCTACAATATTCGTTCACTTTTCGTGTTTCTACAGCAAATGCTAACCAGCGCTTAGTTCGTGCATAACGTTGTTAGACATACTTTTTGCCATACCTGTAACAGGAAGGTGATTAGTTGTTCCAACAGGATAATGCTCGCCCACACATGACCAGTGAAACTTAGCGTGCTTCCCTTGCCAGCACAATCTCCAGACTTGGCTACAGTCGAGCACGTGTGGGATATGATGAGATGAAAAGTGACTCGTGCAATTCGTCAACCAAGAACTCTTATAGAACAATGTGAGCAGGTCGAGCAGGCGTGGAGTAACGTATCCCAGGACAGTATTTGTCATCTGTACGATCGACTGGATGTCATAGCCGGAACCTGCATTGCTGCGTGTGGAGGCTACTGCATGTACTCATATCGGTGCTTCCGGATGGGTCGATACCTGATGTCTCAGAAAAAAGTGGCTCTAAGCACTAAGGGACTTAACATCTGAGGTCATCAGTTCCCTAGACTTAGAACTACTTAAACCTAACTAACCTAAGAATATCACACACATACATGTCCGAGGGAGGATTGGAACCTGCGACCGTAGCAGCAGCGCGGTTCCGGACTGAAACGCCTAGAACCGCTCGGTTATAGCGGCCGGCGATGCCTCAGAACCGCCGGTATTATTGACCTGTAAATGTCATTATTTCATGTGCTCCGTATGCACTGTTGCAAACAATAAATGTCGGGTGAACTGGAAACCTCTAATAGGTTATTCTAATTTTTATTGAGCAGTGTAGGTTGCCTCTTGGAGTTTCTTTAGCCCCAGCAATATTTCAACGATATCTTGAAGAAGTCACGAAGAAGGTTCTCTGCTGTAGCAACTACTTGGACGACATTATTGTGTCTGGTATGGATCAACGGGACCACTTTGCCAATCTTCAGAAATTGTTTCAGTTGTTGGAAGACTTAAGTTTCTGCTGCAACCGTCGTGAGTGCCAGTTCTTCCAGCCGTAAATCGAATGCTTTGACAATGTCATCGACGGTTATTGCAGTTCAACAAGTATCTTCAAGCAATTGGAGATCTACCAATCTTCAAGAACTTAAAAGAACTTCAGACTTTCTTGGGTTTGTTCCTAACGCAGCACAAATTGCTACATCTCCTAACAAATTGCAGTGTAAAGATCAAAAACCCGTCTGGACACAGCAGTGCACCTGTGGTTAGGCTAGACCGAGGGAAGTGCTCCTGCAATGACTTTGCTTGACTCACAGCTAGTATTAGTGTCAGATGGCTTCCAGTATGAAGCTGGTGCCGTCTTGTAGCACGAGGTCGACAATTATGATAAGCTGATAACGTTCAGCTACAAGACATTGATCGCAGTCCAGATCAAATACAGTCAGCTGGAAAAGAGCCCTAGCTATCCTGTTTGCAGTCTGCCGTTTTTATCAGTATGTTTACGGCTGCAGGTTCACCCTCATTACTGACCATAAACCGCTAGTTACAATTTTTGGACCTTACCGAACGACATGAGAAATAACGGCGCACAAATCGTAACCATGGGGCTTAAACGAGTATGACTATGACATCATGCATCATCCATAGGAGTAGAACTCCAAGACGTACGCGTTATGGTGATTAACTGTGGGACGTGACTACAAGTTTGACCTCATTGAGTTCGAATATCTTCAAACTGACAACCAAGTATACCATCACTTGGATGATTTTCCACTGGAAGCTTTGTAAGTGGCCCTGGAGACACGTACTGTAGAGATGCTTCGGAATGTCCACTGTTTTGTTTGACAGAGTGGTTAGCTGCCATTCTGGTCGCGAATGGCAGAAGATACTTCGCTTGTCAAAATTCTTTATCGATTCACGATAGAGTGCTTCTGTTGCACACTTCACACAAAATTTCTCACTTATTCATCCCTGCCTCGCTGCAACGCTGAGTTTTAGAACGGCTTCACTCGTCCCACTGGGATGTGGTAAGCACTAAGCAGCTAGCAAGAAGGACTTGTTCGTGGGTGGGTATTGCCCTTCAGACTCAAGGACTGACGACGAACTGTCGTTTATGTCAACAGACTCAGACTATGCTGTAGCAGCAGGTCTTTCCATGCAGGTCTTTTCTACGTGTTGGACAAAGGTTCGCAATTTATGCCTCAGGAATTTTCTGAGTTTTGCAGCCTCAGTGGCATTTCCCATGTGCATTCCGCACCCTTCCATCCTCAGTCGAATGGCGAGGTAGAGCGATTCACCTGCAAGTTCAGTCAGCGAATGGTCAAGCTTAAGGAACGCCACACTAAAGAAGATGACTCCTTGATTTTTCTAAGTTAATACAGTTCCGTGCCGGTTGGGCAGGATTCACCAACTGAATTATTGCACAGTCAGCGCGCCAGACATTGCTTCTTCTCTTGCAACCTTCATCTGGCAAAGAATCCTGTTAACCAGTCTGAAGTTTACATTTGGCCAACAAGTACTGTTTCACGATTTCCGTACAGAGAAGTGGGACATTATAGTGGAGTAAGCCTTTCTGCTGGGCGCTGCAGCACCAGAATCAAATCCGTAGGTCTTCCTCTCGTTCTGATAGTGCCGCCTGCAGGATCAAATCGCCAAGGCCCAGCTGTCGCAGTGTAGTTGGGTTTCTGGTCTGCACCTGCTCGTGCCATCAAGCAGCTGCCGATGACGATGCCGCCGCCGCCAGCTGCACAGCCGCCCACTTCACTGCCATAACAGACACAACCGCCACTACCAACCAGCCACCACACCCAGTGTCTCAGTGGCATCACAGGTCGGGGCCACACGACTACATATGATGGCGTCACCACCACAGTATCCGTCAGAGTGGTACCCTCAGTCGCATTTCAGGACCATCACTGCACCTGATGCCCCCTTGGAATTGCCATCTACATCTCTGCCAGCAGCGCAGCCTCTGTCATAGCCATCACGGTCCACCGTGTCGTGGGTATTATATATGTCCGATGTCGTGATGGGCTCCCCGCCCAAGGCCAAGACACTGGCCCAACACCAGGTGACCTTCTTTGAATCGCTGTTTTCTGACAGTGCAATTGCGTCTCTTGCGGCTGGCGTTGACGTCCCTGGATGCGTCCGTTTTGTCAGATTTCCTGGCGTACCTGAGGCAGATGCCTCCAAGTGGGCTTGACCTGTGCTGGACGAGGACTCTCTTCCCTCATGGTCGGCCTCATCAGTTGAGCTTCGTCGGCATGTCAGCAGGCAGTCTATACGGCTGAGCTCTCTTCCTTATTCGGCACAGGGGAAGGGGATTTGGTGTCGAATCCTCTCGCCTGATTTTCTGCCTCCAAATCAGGCCGCATACTCGTATAGCGCGAGCAGCCGTTGCCATGGATAGAGAGTGGACAACAGTCGTAATGCAGACCAGCGTGCGTCCACAGCGCACACAGTCACGTGCGCTTAGCGTCATTTCAACCGGAATCTAAACACGACACGTTTGGTCTTCCATGACTTAGCGCCGAGACAGTAGCACAAGTGCTCTACGCATTATCCGCTAAAACGAACATTTGCAAACGTTATTTGGTTCTGTCTCTGTTTCATCGATTGGATTGTCTGTGCTCGAATGTTATACGACGTGGTCTGTCTATTGGTCAGGACTGTTATTTATATTTCTGCGTATGGAGTTGTTGTTGTTGTGGTCTTCAGTCCCAAGACTGGTTTGATGCAGCTCTCCATGCTACTCTATCCTGTGCAAGCTTCTTCATCTCCCACTACCTACTGCAGCCTACATCCTTCTGAATCTGCTTAGTGTATTGATCTCTTGGTCTCCCTCTACGATTTTTACCTTCCACGCTGCCCTCCAATACTAAACTGGTGATCTCTTGATGCCTCAGAACATGTCCTACCAACCGATCCCTTCTTCTAGTCAAGTTGTGCCACAAACTTATCCCCAATCCTATTCAATACTTCCTCATTAGTTATGTGATCTACCCATATAATCTTCAGCATTCTACTGTAGGACCACATTTCGAAAGCTTCTATTCTCTTCTTGTCCAAACTATTTCTCTTCCCCAAGGTCGGCTTCTACCAGTTTTTCCATTCGTCTGTAAAGAATTCGTGTTAGTATTTTGCAGCCGTGACTTATTAAACTGATAGTTCGGTAATTTTCACATCTGTCAACACCTGCTTTCTTTGGGATTGGAATTATTAAATTTCCTTGAAGTCTGAGGGTATTTCGACTGTCTCATACATCTTGCTCACCAGATGGTAGAGTTTGGTCAGGACTGGCACTCCCAAGGCTGTCAGTAGTTCTAATGGAATGTTGTCTACTCCCGTAGCTTTGTTTCGACACAGGTCTTTCAGTGCTCTGTCAAACTCTTCACGCAGTATCATATTTCCCATTTCATCTTCATCTACATCCTCTTCCATGTCCATAATATTGTCCTCAAGTACATCGCCCTTGTATAGACCCTCTATATACTCCTTCCACCTTTCTGCTTTCCCTTCTTTGCTTAGAACTGGGTTTCCATCTGAGCTCTTGACATTCATGCAAGTGGTTCTCTTTTCTCCAAAGGTCTCTTTAATTTTCCTGTAGGCAGTATCTATCCTACCCCTAGTGAGATAAGCCTCTACATCCTTACATTTGCCCTCTAGGCATCCCTGCTTAACCATTTTGCACTTCCTGTCGATCTCATTTTTGAGACGTTTGTATTCCTTTTTGCCTGCTTCATTTACTGCATTTTTATATTTTCTCCTTTCATCAATGAAATTCAATATTTCTTCTGTTACCCAAGGATTTCTACTAGCCCTCTTGTTTTTACCTACTTGATCCTCTGCTGCCTTCACCACTTCATCCCTCAAAGCTACCCATTCTTCTTCTACTGTATTTCTTTCCCCCATTCTTGCCAATTGTTCCCTTATGCTCTCCCTGAAACTCTGTACAACCTCTGGATTAGTCAGTTTATCCAGGTCCCATCTCCTTAAATTCCCACCTTTTTGCAGTTTCTTCAGTTTTAATCTACAGTTCATAACCAATAGATTGTGGTCAGAGTCCACGTCTGCCCCTGGAAATGTCTTACAATTTAAAACTTGGTTCCTAAATCTCTGTCTTACAATTATATAATCTATCTGAAACCTGTCAGTATCTCCAGGCTTCTTCCATGTATACAATCTTCTTTTATGATTCTTGAACCAAGTGTTAGCTATAATTAGGTTGTGCTCTGTGCAAAATTCCACCAGGCGGCTTCCTCTTTCGTTTCTTACCCCCAATCCATATTCACGTACTATGTTTCCTTCTCTCCCTTTTCCTACTGACGAATTCCAGTCACCCATGACTATTAAATTTTCATCTCCCTTCACTTTTATTTCATCATACATTTCTTCAATTTCTTCGTCATCTGCAGAGCTAGTAGGCATATAAACTTGTACTACTGTGGTAGATGTGGGCTTCGTATCTATCTTGGCCACAATAATGCGTTCACTATGATGTTTGTAGTAGCTTACCCGCATTCCTCTTTTCCTATTCATTATTAAACCTACTCCTGCATTACCCCTATTTGATTTTGTGTTTATAACCCTGTAGTCACCTGACCAGAAGTCTTGTTCCTTCTGCCACCAAACTTCACTAATTCCCACTATATCTAACTTTAACCTATCCATTTCCCTTTTTAAATTTTCTAACCTACCTGCCCGATTAAGGAATCTGACATTCCACGCTCCGATCCGTAGAACGCCAGTTTTCTTTCTCCTGATAACGACATCCTCTTGAGTGGTCCCCGCCCGGAGATCCGAATGGGGGAATATTTTACCTTCGGAATGTTTTACCCAAGAGGACGCCATCATCATTTAACCATACAGTAAAGCTGCATGCTCTCGGGAAAAATTACGGCTGTAGTTTCCCCTTGCTTTCAGCCGTTCACAGTACCAGCACAGCAAGAATGTTTTGGTTAGTATTACAAGGCCAGATCAGTCAATCATCCAGACTGTTGCCCCTGGAACTACTGAAAATGCTGCTGCCCCTCTTCAGGAACCACACGTTTGTCTGGCCTCTCAACAGATACCCCTCCGTTGTGGTTGCACCTACGGTACGGCTATCTGTATCGCTGAGGCACGCAAGCCTCCCCACCAACGGCAAGGTCCATGGTTCATGGAGTTACGTGTGTGAAATATACCTGGTTCACTGTGCCTGCGTCCTTTTGCAAAGCCGGTCGGGGTGGCCGAGCGGTTCTAGGCCCTACAGTCTGGAACCGCACAACCACTACGGTCACAGGTTCGAATCCTGCCTCGGGCATGGAAGTGTGTGACGTCCTTAGGTTAGTTAGGTTTAAGTATTTCCGCGGACTGATGACCCTAGAAGTTAAGTCCCATAGTGCTCAGAGCCATTTGACCATTTTTGACCTTTTGCAAATACTGACTCTACGATTCCTTGTGAAAATGTATTGGTATACTTCACACTTGGTCCATCGCTGGAGAAGCTCTCCGATACTATCTGACAAAAAGGTTTTTAATGGCGTATCAAGCCACGCACGCTCCACACACTTCATCTGTTGTTTGGAGCTGAATAGATGGGCTGTTCAAGAATCTTTCAACGGATCAAACAGATGGTAATCCGACAAAGAGAGGTGGAGACTGTGTGCAGGTCGCTCCAATACCTCGAAAGGCCGCGGCTGAAGAGTCTGAGGACTGCGGACGGCGGTTTATGGACTATTCAAGAGTAAGAGACGGAGGGTGTACATGGACGCTCGGCACTTTCCTCGTCCATCACGCTCGTTCGACCAGTTTTGTACCGTTTAATCCACTGAGAAACATTTCACTTTGAGAAAATATTCTCACCTTATTGTTACTAAAGTATTTACGGATTGCTGCTCCTGATACACCCCAGACCACAAAAAACAGATCATGGAACTCTTCTATGGTGCAATCAGTGAGAGAAGCGTCCGTATTTGTGTCGCAACAGTGCAAAGCAGACTCTAGAGATAACGCTGAAAACTACCACAAGAGAAGACAACGGTGGCAGCTGGAAGCTGGTGGGCACACAAAGGCGTAAAGCCAACACAATGACAATTAGAGTAAAACTGGAGATACTTATTGACTTACCCTCGTATAAGCCAGGGGGTGTTGTGCATTTCGACTAGACTGTATAAATTTCTAACGCTCAACAAATTCAGCCAAGGTCCAGTTCAATGTTTAATGTGCCATAGCGAAAGTCAGTCACTGTTAGCTTTACTAGCATGCACTGTTTAAAAAATCTCTAAACGGCAAACTGATATACTGAGGAGTACGTATATTCCTAACATCGAATATCCTTGTACACATACTGCATTTTGTCGCTCAGTTCTTACCAATAACGTTATTCAACCAGCTACGAACATCACAGACACCTACATACCACATACGTTTGTTCCTTCTTCAATTGTATCACGTGACGACTACTATTAAATTCACGTCAGCTCTTATGTTTTAGACCATCATTCGAGCATATTTACAAATTTTTAACATACTCCAGTTTAAACAAGTAAGATATGTCTCTACAATTCCATTTACTACACAGATAAATTTTATACACAACTATAATCATGTTTTTTTACATAATTATTTTACGCTACAACCTAGTCAACTTCACACCTTTATTCTTCACGTCCCTGTATTTCCATTACAATCGACTGACCTTATAATCAACTAATCAGCTGCCAACATATTACCAGATTTTCATATTAAATACGTACAAATAAACTGAGATAGTGAGGTAAATTTTTCATGCTGCAGCTAATCTTTTCCGTTAATGTACAGAATTCGTTGTTTTGGCACTTGCACAAAAATTATTCAACGACTTATTTCTAATAATTCCTTAGTCTGATCTGTATTGCAAGAAATACAGCGTGTAACGGGTATGAGTGCAGATGTTTTATGTGTGGAGCCTTAATGTGAGCCGGCCGCTGTAGCCGAGCGGTTCTAGGCGCTACAGTCTGGAACCGCGCCACCGCTACGGTCGCAGATTCGAAAACTGCCTCGGGCATGGGTGTGTGTGATGTCCTTAGGTTAGTTAGGTTTAAGTAGTTCTAAGTTCTAGGGGACTGATGACCTCAGAAGATTAGTCCCAAAGTGCTCAGAGCCATTTTTGAACCTTAATGTGAAAACAAAAAACAAAAAAATGGTTCAAATGGTTCTGAGCACTATGGGACTCAACTGCTGAGGTCATTAGTCCCATAGAGCTTAGAACTAGTTAAACCTAACTAACCTAAGGACATCACAAACATCCATGCCCGAGGCAGGATTCGAACCTGCGACCGTAGCGGTCTTGCGGTTCCAGACTGCAGCGCCTTTAACCACACGGCCACTTCGGCCGGCAATGTGAAAACACATCAGTGTGTTGGTTGCTTTTTATCTGCGACAAAGACTCTTCCCACAAACACGTCACAAAGTTTATGACCTGATGTCTTCTGCATGGCCATACTGCACCATTAACTAGACTACGCCTGTCAATCTAGGCGCTGCAGTCTGGAGCTGCGCGACCGTTACGGTCGCAGGTTCGAATCCTGCCTCGGGCATGGGTGTGTGTGATGTCCTTAGGTTAGTTAGGTTTAAGTCGTTCTAAGTTCTAGGGGACTGATGACCTCAGAAGTTAAGTCCAATAGTGCTCAGAGCCATTGTCAGTCTAGACTAATCGTTTTGCACCCACGTGTCCGTACTGCTGCACCTGACCTGCTACCCAGAGGAAAATAAGCATTAATGACTTGCTCTTGCCATATGTACTTGGAGAAACCAATCAACCTAAGAAATTATGTTTCGCAATGGCTACAACTATTAATCTGCAAATGACGTGACCACTGACGTAATGTTGTTCCAGTATAAATATTTGTGCTTATACCTGTTTATCCTGAATACTCGTTTTGTAGCTGATTTCAAGCGCTATCGGATAGTGAGTCCTATTTAACTGTAACATGTCTGTAGCTTTCTTTACTGCGGTCATAAACAATTTCACACATAAATATTAATGACTTTCTTGATACTTGCTGTACAAACATGGTGATGATTTTAGTCAACTCGTCTCGTTATTGCGATTTCAGTGCTGCATTTAGATCTTCTGTGGCTCTTTTGCACGTGATTACAGTATTCGGTAAATATACAGGTTCAGCTTTTGACGCAGTCAGAATCTCACCTTGTTGCTCAGCGACCATATCCACCGCAATGGCTCAGTTTTACCATTTTCCGCCTAGGGGAATTCCAGGGAACTTCTACTCACTGGCTTGTCTGGTAAGTGCTCACCTCCATCTCCCGCTCAGCTTTCTGCGGTCCCTCGGACCGCGCTACGGCCCTTGGTTACCTTTCTGGTCCGGCCAGTATACTGCAACTTGCCAGCCTCGTGTCGTTTAATTAAGCCTCCGTTCTTTGACCACTTTATGGATAAGACGTACTGCTTCTAACGTTTCAGCTATCAGATGACCGCCGGCAGTGAATCAACGCTTGGAGCATGAGCGGACGTTGGTCTGCGGTTGCAAACCATGAACCTCTTTCAAATGTGGCGGGTGGAGAAGAGGATGCAATAGTGACACAATGCCAGAAGTGAATGTCTTGCCCAGAGAATTTCATACAGCTGTGAAAAGTTATTCTAACTTAATAAGTAATGTATATTTCCAGACAGGTTAAAATATGCAGTTGTTAAACCTTAAATAATTGTCGTCCAGTTTCCTTACTGATGTTGAAAGTTTTGTGTGTGTGTGTGTGTGTGTGTGTGTGTGTGTGTGTTAGAAATAAAGCTCAGAACACTCTTATATGTAGTGATGAGCAAGCCCTGGTGATTTAGTGGTATGCACATTGAAGTGTGTAATGCGCAAATGAAAAGTTTCTAACATTATCTGACTCGAGAAACTTCTATAAGCTAATCATACAGTACACACTTTCATAAGTTCTGCTTAATGGAAAGAGAAAAGGGGTCTAAAAACCTTAAAGCAATACCTCAACGCATGAATGAACAGTTTCGTGAAAACAACAGGTTGTCCGAGTATGTGTTAGCGTTTCGCTTGTAGCGTCAGATGCTGCAATGGCAGAGTTTCCGCGGTTGTGTACATAAGTTCAAAATCTAGAAAATTGTTAACTAGCTAAAAGGTCATTAATCAGAATCCTGAAATTCTTGCGGTTGTAGTTCAGTGAAGCACTGCTACAACACGTTTCATATCAGTGTGCAGCAGCAGTTAGTTATCATGCAAAGAGATTGGAAAGGGGTCGACAGAATCATGGGAACAGCAAAACCACAACACATTACTTCGTCTAATACAGTGTAGGAAATCCGTTAGCCTGCAAAGGAGCTTATAGTAGCCTTGGTATGTACAAAAACAGGTCCTAATAATAGTGATAAGTTCAGGTAACGAGAAGGTGGATGCCGATCACGCGTCCTCCTCTCCAAATTAGACCACAAAGGCGCAGAATATTGTGAGTGTGGTCGCCAGGGGAGTTACGACAATTCATTCTCCTGCTTACAAAACTACTCCTGGTCGATGTGAGCTGTGTGAACGGGACGCTACCGTCTTCCAACACAGCATAACCGTTGGGGAACGAACATTAAACCATGGTGTGCAAATGATCAGCCAAAATGGTCACATATCCTAGGCAGTAGTGCGACCTCAGTGAGGCCCATGAAATACCACAACATTACAGCCCAAACCACCGCTGAACCCACGCCAACCTCCGATTGTAATCTCGCCCAGAAGTCCGAAATAATGTGAAAGAAGACTTATCCTACCAAATGACTTTCTTCCATTGCTCCATTGCTCCATTGCATCACTGATGAGTGGTTTCGGAATTCGTACTTTCCCTGTAGTTCGCTCCTTATGGACCTCGCTAAGTGTTGTTTTGATGCTTACAGGGTTCGCGAGTGCGACATTCAGCTTTACCGTGACTTCTGTAGCTGTAGCTCTCTTATTTTTCGTCACTATGCTGTTCAGAGTTCGTCTGTTACGATCACGCAACGCACAGTTCGGTCCGCCTTGTGACTAGCGGATGATGTATACTTGGGAACAGTATTGGTGGGAACAGTGAATATGTAACGTCAAGATATCACTTGTATGATTTAGTGTGTGGATGTGTAAATAGCATTATCACTAGAGCAATGATTCTAGAATCTAAACTGATGCTTCACGACATTACTTTTTCGTCTACTCTGGAATAAAAAAACAAGTGGAGAAGGAGCAGACAAAAATATACGACATAAAACACATATAAATCGATAATGCATCCTACCACATCCTTCACATGAGCACAAGCTTCGTCTGACATGAAATTATTCATGAATGATCAGAGCTCGTTGACTATGCAGCTAACATCATGTGGGTGATTGGAAGTACATGGCAGAATTGTATACTCACTGAATCGTTCTTAGATTAATAACAAAACTGCACATGGATCAAACGCAAATCCTATCGTTAAATAACTTAGGAAACATATGGTCCTTTCTTCGTGCGACTGTGGACTGGTGGGAGCATCGAGACAAAGACCAAGCAATCAAAAATGAATAAAATCAAGCAACTTCATACACAAGAATACTTAAATAATGCATACCATTCACTCCATTATAAACCTAAGCTGAGACAAATTATGAAAATGCCAGCTCTTTGTTATAACGGTGGCGATCACATGATCGCCTGATACACACACAAAGAAAAAGTAGCAAATACTCTGTAATATGTTACTGAAGATTAATAATAGTGACTTAAGTGTAATATCAAGTCACCACACGCCGAATTTTCTGAAGGTGCCATAGGATTAACTTTATACCGCTGGAATGTAATAAATACCAAGTGCGCGTTACAAAACTAGGACCTAACCCGTGAATTTACTTGAAAAATATTTACATAAGGTGGTAGCAACATAGCCCTGGCTATGATGGTACTGAAAAGGAACGGATTATTTATCTTAATTAGAATATACCTCATCCTCTGAACTTACCATCCAGCCTGATGGAGGCATGCTCAGTCCTTCCATCCTCTCAGCCACCCGGAAACCGAATGCTGAAAAATAGCGGAGCGCCGACTAACGGTGACTTTGCTCGTCCCTGAGGTGGAGGAGAGGAAGCTTCTGCCAACTCCGGAGATTTCACCGCCAGAGGTGCATCTCTGACTGTTCAACCGTAAGTATTGGGTTGACACCAAAGACTAAGTAAAATATGTTTCTCTGCACTAAGGCTGCTCTACTCACGAAATCGCAACCAAAACACTCACTCATTTCGTAAGTGACAGCAACGTATTACGGATGGGACAGTGCATTACGAAATATATAAATAAACACAGTCGTGTCTGTCCCTTCTCTGGAGGCTCTGGATACCTGAACAAAAATATGAAGGTGACCAACGTGTCATTAATAATAAAAATCACAGGTTACCTTGAGGGAAAGTAATTGGATGGAACAGCCAGTTCCATCTCAACATAATCCGGAAACATCTGAGCGACAGGAACCTTATACTCCATGAACGCTTTACACTGACGAATTTAAGATTATGCAGAATGAAATTAAGTTATGAATCTAGCAGTAACCAGCCTCCAAGGACTTAATAATTCGCAACCCGCCTGAACCTACTCCACGGCACGTAATCAGGCGGAATGATACCAACGTATTCAATAATACAAATAAACAACTCTAGATGATCTCACATGGTAAATTATACTTCGGCAAAGAATATAAATTGGATTTGATATTACGAGAAATCTTGCAACTAGTAACGATTGTTCAATAGCATTGCCCTCCTTCCGACAAAGGCGACTACATCAGAAATTTTCACATCCTTAAATGGTTTCGATCCGATCACGCATTTCCTTCAAAGTACTGTATAGCAGTGGCAAATAAGGAAATAGAATACTGGTTATTATCCTTCGAACAAGGAATCCACATCTCCTGCCAACAACCAACAAATACTATTGGCTGATGGCCAAATGGCTATCTAAAAACTTGCTACCAGTTCAGCAGTCAGCAAAGAGTTTCCGAAAGTATCTGAATCGATATACGGAAAATGATTATTGCAAGTTGTCAAAGACAGTAGTGAAAAACGTATTACAAATCAGGAAAAAGTAGTAAAATGTGTTGTGAGGACACGAAGGAGCCAACTATCAAGAGCCTTTCAACATTTTTATTCCAGGGTATCCGAAAAAGTAATGTGCTCAAGCATAGACACACATTTCAGCAGAAACAATTTACTTAGCACGTGACTGTTTGGATTCTAGAAGCGTTGCTCTGGTTGGGTTGGGTTGTTATGGGGAAGGAGACCAGACAGCGTGGTCATCGGTCTCATCGGATTAGGGAAGGACGGGAAAGGAAGTCGGCCGTGCCCTTTGAAAGGAACCATCCCGGCATTTGCCTGAAGCGATTTAGGGAAATCACGGAAAACCTAAATCAGGATGGCTGGACGCAGGATTGAACCGTCGTCCTTCCGAATGTTGCTCTGGTGATGATGCCATTTATATATTCACACATCAGATCATACAAGGTTTAAATAATAACGTATCAACCAGTTGGCATTTATCCTGATATTTCCACTGAGTTTGACTGCGTAAACCAAGCTGTTCTCTTAGAAAAACTGAAATATTCTGGAACTGGTGGTTTTACAGTCATCTCTTTTGAATTATGCTTGAGAAACAAAATGCATAAAGTTGTGCTAAATAATTCAAACAGTGTTGAAAGGAGATAAAATGTTAGTGACTGGTAAGAAATCAAAAAGAGAGTCCCATATGGTTCAATTTTGGATCCATTCCTATTCTTTATACAGCGTGTCTAGGAGGGATGATCAGCATTCAGGGATATCACAGGAACAATCACTCGAAGCAAAAATCTCTAGTTTAGATGTGCGCTAAAATGCATACTTTAAGAGTTTTGAGCACTTCTTATCTTCGATACTGTGAAACAAATCTCCTCTACTGCAAGCTTTTTGCTTTCCATATTTTGAGAGGTATGGACGAAAAAAAATTAAAAAAGTCCAATTAACATGGTATTTTTAGGTTCACACTTTAAAGGCTATGAGCGCTTGTTCAGTAAAAGATATGTGCTTCACACCAGCGAAGATTAACAAGTGCTTATAGCTTTTGAGGTGTGCTCTTTAGAGATCTTGATTATTGGACTTTTTTTGTTTTGGTCCATACTACCTCCTTCCAATTTATGGAATGCAAAGTGTTGAAGTGATCAAAGCTCCTAAAGTATGCATTATAGACATTTTTGCTTCGAATGTCCGTTCCTGTTGTATTCCTGAATACTGGCCGTTCTTCCTGTGCTACTCTCTGTATGTGGATTGACTTTTTACTTAATGATGATCAAGAAGAATTGGCACTTCTGCAGACAATGTTAACGAATCTCATGAGACAGAAAGCAACAGTTAATGGTATTTTTCAAATAATTATTAAGTGGTTATCTGAAACTGGACTCTGTCTCAATTTTGAGAAAACCCACTATATTTAGTTCTGCACTACAGAGTCATATCAACAATTTATGTAGCACATCGAGTCAATAAACAGAATATATTTGCGTAAAGAGAGTGATGATGATTTGAATCTGAAGAAACAGGCCACTGACGTGCTGAAAAATTTAATTCAGCCACTTTTTCTCTTCGTGTAATTGCTGATCTTGGAAACAAACGAATTAATCTCCTGACATATTTTGCACATTTCTATTGAATAATACCTTACGGAATAATTTTCTGTGGAAACTCATAACTTAGAAAGAAAGAGTTGATTCCACAGAAGCGATCAATAACAATAATATGTGTTGTTCATCAACGGTCATCATGTAGGAACTCTTGAAGGAGTTACGCGTTTGAACAGCACCAACACAACACATTCACTGAAGAGCAAAGAAACTGTCACACCTGCCTAATACCGGGCCGGCCGGAGTGGCCGTGCGGTTCTACGCGCTACAGTCTGGAATCGGGCGACCGCTACTGTCGCAGGTTCGAATCCTGCCTCGGGCATGGATGTGTGTGATGTCCTTAGGTTAGTTTGGTTTAATTAGTTCTAAGTGCTAGGCGACTGGTGACCTCAGAAGTTAAGTCGCATAGTGCTCAGAGCCATTTGAACCTAATACCGTGTAGGGCCCCCGCAAGCACGCGGAAGTGCTGCAACACGACGTGGCATGGACTCGACTGATGTCTGAAGGAATGTTGGAGGGAATTTACACCATGAATCCTCCAGGGCATTCCATAAATCCAAAAGAGTACGAGGAGATGGCGATCTCTTCTGAACAGCACGTCGCAAGCTATCCCAGATATGCTCAATAGTGCTCATGTCTGGAGAGTTTGATGGCCATCCGAAGTGTTTACACTCAGAAGAATGTTCCTGGAGTCATTCTGTAGCAATTCTGGACGTGTGTGACGTCTCATTGTCGTGATGGAATTGCCAAAGCCCGTCGGAATGCACAATGCGCATGAATGGATGAAGGTGATCAGTCAAGATGCTTACGCCCGTGTCATCTGTCAGAGTCGTATCTAGACGTACCAGGGGTCCCATATCACTCCAACTGCACACGCCGTACACCATTACAGAGCCTCCACCAGCCTGAGCAGTCACCTGCTGACGTGAGGTTGTCTCCATACCCGTACGCGTCCATCTGCTCGAAACAATTTGAAACGAGACTCATACGAAGAGGCAACATGTTTCCAGTCATCAACAGTTCAATTTCGGTGTTGATGAGCCCAGGCAAGGCATAGAGCTTTGTGTCGTGCAGTCATCAAGGGTAGACGAGTGGGCCTTCGGCTCTGAAAGCCCATATCGATGGTGTTTCGTTGAATGGTTCGCACTCTGACACATGTTGTTGGCCCAACATTGGAATGTGCAGCAGTTTGCGGGAGGCTTGCACTCCTGTTTCGTTGAACGATTCTCTTCAGTCGTCGTTGGTGCTGTTTTTGCAGAATCTTTTTCCGTCCGCGGCGTTGTTGGAGTTTTGATGTTTTATCAGATTCCTGATATTCAAGGTACATTCTTGAAATGGTCGTACGGGAAAATCGCCTCTTCATCGCTACCCCGGAGGTGCTGTGTCCCATCTCTCGTGCGCCGACTATAACACTACGTTCAAATTCTCTTAAATCTTGATAAACTGCTATTGTAGCAGCAGTAACTTGTACAACAACTGCACCAGACACTTGTCTTATATAGGTGTTGTCGACCGTAGCGCCGTATTATCCCTGTTTAAATATATCTGTATTTGAATAAGCATGCCTACACCAGTTTCTTTGGTGCTTCAGTGTATATTCGTTAAAGAAATACGTGATAAATAACCCATCACAATTTGAGAAGAATAGTGATATCCATACCTATAATAGCAGAGGAAAAAATGACCTTTACTACCCATTATTAAATCTGTCAGTAGCTCAGATAGGAACTTAATACTCAGCAACAAAAATTTTTGATTACTTGCCAGTAACATAATAACTGACAGGCAGAAAGTCACGTTTTAAATCTAACCTACATTCATGTCTACTGGGCAACTCCTTCTATTCCATGGATGAGTTTTCCTTTAAAAACTAATAACCCATAAAAAACCTTATTTTTTAAGTATAATTGGGTGAGTAGGAAAGAAAAATGCAGTGTTCATCAATTGTAACACTAATCATGTGTACATATCTTGTAAACTGACTCGTTCCGCATCATTCCGATAACAGTATCGTTCAAGTGATCTATGGAAGACGTAACTAACTAAATAACGAAATTTATCCCTGCGATCGCAGCCCAATGTCAAAAACGCTTGGGTGAATCGATCCCTTATACTCAGGAAAGTACAGACGTATCATTCACGTGGCCAGTGCTGTGGTGATGCCAAGGTATACACTAATGGAGACGATGCTCAGTTATTTTCTAATTTTTATTTACTTAATTCTTTTAAACTGAAACCTTCATTGACCTACTCAAACTAGTTTGCAGTATATGGATACCATATGTGAAGGATAGAATATATTACAACATTTATTTATTTATTGCATATTTGGCCTGACCAGATTAGAGGCTTTAGACTTCTCTTACATCTGACCAGGAGTAACACATACCAAACATCTTATGAAACTTTCACATCATTAAAGAATAATAATATTAATAATGAGAATAAGAGTAATTGACATGAATAGTTATAATAATATTAATAATGTGCAGAAAAGAAAGATTGCAAATCTCGTTCGAGAAAACTGAATTCTTATGTTGAAATACAGAAATCGTGATCCTGAAAGTACGGTAAAATCAACAGGGTCCCGCACTTTACGTACCTCGGAGAAATCATCAAACCAACAGACCTTGAAAAAATCTCACAGTAAAATCGCCTACAAACTGTCAAAAAATCGCTAGTGTTAATCCAAGACTTCTACAACAATAAATCAATGTCAGGACAGACCAAAATTCGCCACTCTAAAACAGTCGTAAAACCAACAGTTTCCTAAGTAGGTAAACAGTGACACTTAACAGAAAAAATGAGTTTGAAAAAATCAAGAAAAAGAGAGAAAGATCAATAAGAAAATTTTAGGAGCAAGCTACAATCAATGAAAACAATAGCAAAGTTTTCAAAACATCGAAATTGACGCTAACAAAAAGCGAGTAAAGTTATTAGGTCATCTCAGCAGGCTACCAGAAAAACGATTGACAAAAAGGATGCAGACTACTGTACGCATCATCACTTGGCTGAACGAAATTCGAAAGGATCTCAAAAACGCAAACGTAAGAGGAACCTACATTTTAAACAGAGACACCCTCAGGCATAATGCATAAAAATGGGAGTTACATAAAAAACACAACACCTAAAGAAAAGTTGAGTTATTTGCTTACGTCTTACATTTATTGGGAGTTTTCACTCATAACTATAATAGTAATAATAATAAGTGCCATTAAAATAGTGTTGATTGGTTTAGGACACTTGAAGACGTGTTTAGTATTACCAGTAAACGAAAAGAATAATAAAGTGATTGTGCAAGAGTTGATGATAAATAAGAGGGAGTACAATGATTGAGAGGACGATTGAGAAAATACAGACTACGATTGTCTCTGCCCTTCAGCGTGTCAACACGCCTTCATGTCAACATGAAGCTATGAGAACAGTTGGAGGCATGAGTGGTATGGGCGAAGCAACGTACGTCACAAATGTATCGTACATCGCTGGTTTCAGCCGGCGTGAGCTCTCATTCGAATGACGTTGGAGAACAGGACCACCACAGTCAAATACATGGAATATAAGTGACTTCTTTTTAACCTCGAGAGGGAATACTGTGATACTGCCAAATCTCTGCTAGAGAACTACCAAGACCTTCCTCAGAGAAACCATCACTGAAGAGAGATGAAACGATGTGAATCATTGCTGAAAGCCGAAAGCAAAGAGGAGCAGCTCAGCCTGTTTGAAAGTTATAGATATGAGTGGACCGCTCATATCAATAATTCTATGGGTGTGACGGTCGTTTGATGAAAACGTTTTAGTGCAGATGCACAACCAACGTCTGGACTCCTAAGGGAATCAGTTATCTGCCAGCAGGGAAATGGGGAATTTGAGTGTGACGGAAAGCGTGTGGCCGATACAGTTAATACAACCTTTCTAAAGTAGCGGAGCATTCGAATTCGAATCCTGGTCCGGTACGAACTTTTAATCCTCGCCGTCGCATTGCCGTCTGTGCCTTGTGCGGCTGGAAGTCATTGTTTGCTTCCTATCTCACGCCCATCACGTTTCCTTTCCACTTCTTTCACTCCAGTTGGTCCTGGCTGCTCTTTACGGGTAAAAGACTTACAACATGATTAACGTTAGTATTATTCAACCAAAATTACGTCACTATTTGCGCTTAGATCTCGTATGTGGTTATAGGCTGTGTGGATTACACGGTTCACAACGACGAATGTTATGAACCCAATCGATTCTGTAACCGATTTGGCTTTCAAGAGTTTCTTGATAGTAGCCCGGATAGCCGTTCGCGTTAGCACGCCGCTTTTGGAATTCGGGGAGGCGACGAGGGTCGGAGTGCCGGCCATCCTGGATGTGGCTTTTTGGCGGTTTTCCACACCCAACTAGGGGAATACCGGACGGTTACCCACTTCTCGCCCGACGAGGTGATTGTACGTACTTTCCCTCACCGGCTTGATTCATATACACAGGATGTGTAGGGCACGTATATTACTTCAATGTATGTGAACAGTACGACGAAACTCGAAACTCGAGACATTTCACGAGAAAATTGTGTTTAAAAAGTTTAAGCATGTTTATGTTTTGTGTGGTCGCTAGTTCTCAAGAAGTCCGCATCCGAGCTTAACAAGCGGTTACTTGCAGGAGTGCGAGGTCCACCGATCGAATATCCTTTCCTGCACTTTTTTTTCTTCCCACTTAATTATTATAATTGCACAAACTGTCACGTTTGAATGATTCATTTATTGGTGTCATAATCTTTATGCTGAATTAAGGAGAAAAACATATTCGTAATGAAATTGGAAAAAAATGGGTGCACAAGGACTTTCAAATGGTTCAAATGGCTCTGAGCACTATGGGACTTAACATCTGTGGTCATCAGTCCCCTACAACTTAGAACTACTTAAACCTAACTAACCTAAGGACATCACACACATCCATGCCCGAGGAAGGATTCGAACCTGCGACCGTAGCGGTCACGCGATTCCAGACTGAAGCGTCTAGAACAAGAACTTTCAATCAAATCAGTATTTTATATTTTGTGTGGCAAGTATACAGAGCTATTACAAATGATTGAAGCGATTTCATAAATTCACTGTAGCTCCATTCATTGACATATGGTCACGACACACTACAGATACGTAGAAAAACTCATAAAGTTTTGTTCGGCTGAAGCCGTACTTCAGGTTTCTGCCGCCAGAGCGCTCGAGAGCGCAGTGAGACAAAATGGCGACAGGGGCCCAGAAAGCGTATGTCGTGCTTGAAATGCACTCACATCAGTCAGTCATAACAGTGCAACGACACTTCAGGACGAAGTTCAACAAAGATCGACCAACTGCTAACTCCATTCGGCGATGGTATGCGCAGTTTAAAGCTTCTGGATGCCTCTGTAAGGGGAAATCAGCGGGTCGGCCTGCAGTGAGCAAAGAAACGGTTGAACGCGTGCGGGCAAGTTTCACGCGTAGCCCGCGGAAGTCGACGAATAAAGCAAGCAGGGAGCTAAACGTACCACAGCCGACGGTTTGGAAAATCTTACGGAAAAGGCTAAAGCAGAAGCCTCACCGTTTACAATTGCTACAAGCCCTGACACCCGATGACAAAGTCAAACGCTTTGAATTTTCGGCGCGGTTGCAACAGCTCATGGAAGAGGATGCGTTCAGTGCGAAACTTGTTTTCAGTGAGGAAGCAACATTTTTTCTTAATGCTGAAGTGAACAGACACAATGTGCGAATCTGGGCGGTAGAGGATCCTCACGCATTCGTGCAGCAAATTCGCAATTCACCAAAAGTTAACGTGTTTTGTGCAATCTCACGGTTTAAAGTTTACGGCCCCTTTTTCTTCTGTGAAAAAAACGTTACAGGACACGTATATCTGGACATGCTGGAAAATTGGCTCATGCCACAACTGGAGACCTACAGCGCCGACTTCATCTTTCAACAGGATGGTGCTCCACCGCACTTCCATCATGATGATCGGCATTTCTTAAACAAGAGATTGGAAAACCGATGGATCGGTCGTGGTGGAGATCATGATCAGCAATTCATGTCATGGCCTCCACGCTCTCCCGACTTAACCCCATGCGATTTCTTTCTGTGGGGTTATGTGAAAGATTCAGTGTTTAAACCTCCTCTACCAAGAAACGTGCCAGAACTCATTGATGGGGACATGCTGCGCCGAGTGTGGGAGGAACTTGATTATCGGCTTGATGTCTGCCGAATCACTAAAGGGGCACATATCGAAAATTTGTGAATGCCTAAAAAAACTTTTTGAGTTTTTGTATGTGTGTGCAAAGCATTGTGAAAATACCTCAAATAATAAAGTTATTGTAGAGCTGTGAAATCGCTTCAATCATTTGTAATAACCCTGTAATGTGTAAACTATGGAGCACTGAACGAATCAGGATGAACCTGATCGTAAAAACATGGGAAACAATAAACACTGCGACACACAGCACTTGTAATGTACGTCGAATCTTCGCATGTGCCCGGTTTTTTCAGTGTGGCTATTGCAAAACAAACTTGGGTTAGGTTCGTAAGCGGTCCTCGGCCATCACAGAGTTTCGCGGCTTTCCACGCATGTCTGTTGTTAGAATTACGTGGGGATGAAATAAATACCAAGTACAGGAATCGAGATTCAATCCACAGACCTCGAGTATGCGAACCTAAGCGCGTACTCGCTTGGCTGTGGAATCCTCGGTTACTAGCTCCACATAGCTTGTCAGTATGAATCAAATCGGGGATAAGAAGTTCGTGCGGTCCCCTTGCGACTTAGACGATTCGCAGACATACAGAAAAACGTTCACACACTTTCACACACAGGGTGACAATTAGTGAACTATATGAAATTAAATCCTCACAACTTCTCAACGCTTTGCTTTAGGACGTTCAAACTGCACGATTGGCCGTGGATCATTATGGGAAATAGTATGCGCATGCAGGGTTTGGTTCAGTGTCGAAGTCCACTTTGATTTGAGCGGGTTCGCCAATAAGCAAAAGTGCCGCATTTGGGGGAGTAATAATCCGCATTTGGCGATCTAGAAGTCTCTTCACCTTCAATGTGTGGTGTGCAATGTCCAGTCACGGAACAATCGGTGACTACCGAACGATATGTGAAGGTCTTGGAAGAAGATTTCATCCCTGTTATCCATAGTGACCCTGATTCCGACAAGATATAGTTCATGCAATACGGTGCTAGACCACATTCAAGAAAGAGAGTGTTTTATGACCCGAAGGAATACTTTGGGGACCGCATTCTCACTCTGGGGAACCCAGAGGGTGGCCAAGCGGTTCTAGGCGCTACAGGCTGGAACCACGCGACCGCGACGGTCGCAGCTTCGAATCCTGCCTCGGGCATGGATGTGTGTGATGTCCTTAGGTTAGTTAGGTTTAAGTAGTTCTAAGTTCTAGGGGACTGATGACCTCAGAAGTTAAGTCCCATAGTGCTCGCTCAGAGCCATTTGAACCAGCCAGAACCCAGAGGTCACTGGCATGGGCCGAAATATTCTCCGGATGTGAACGCATGCGCTCGTTTTTGTGGGGCTATATTAAAGACAAAGTGTATAGAAATAACCGTAAAACCATTGCTGAGCTGAAAATAGCCACAGCATCGATGTTCCGACACTTTGGCGGGTCACGCAAAATTTCGCTATTAGTCTGCATCATATCATCGACAATGATTGCAGACGTATCCAATATGTCATAATGTAAATGTGAATATATGATGTTGAATAATGTGTGTGCACGCCGTAGTTTGTAATTAATTTACGTTTGTTTTCATATAGTTCAATAATTGTCAGCTTGTTCGATAA
Organism: Schistocerca americana; assembly: GCF_021461395.2. Classification (NCBI taxonomy): domain Eukaryota; kingdom Metazoa; phylum Arthropoda; class Insecta; order Orthoptera; family Acrididae; genus Schistocerca; species Schistocerca americana. The sequence goes on from NC_060123.1 coordinate 184,908,686, forward strand.
CATTAGATGGAGACAGATGGAGTTTTAGAAATTGCAACCGTGTTCAGGGGAGTGGGGCGACAGACAGGGCATCCGGCAACTCTCTGCCACTAAAATTACTAAATCCGGAATAACAGGTCGGTTGGGGTTGGGTTGTTTGGGGTAAGAGACCAGACAGCGAGGACATCTGTCTCATCCGATTAGGGAGGGACGGGGAAGGAAGTCGGTCGTGCCCTTTCAAAGAAAGTATCCCAGCATTTGCCTGGAGCGATTTAGGGAAATCACAGAAAACCTACATCAGGATGGACGGACGCGGGATTGAACCGTCGTCCTCCCGAATGCGAGTCCAGTGTGCTTGCTAGCCACTGCGCCACCTCGCCCGATAATTTCATGTCGAACCCACAAGGTATGGTGTCGAACCCAATAAGATATGACCATGGAAAACCAGAGATGAGAATATTTGCATGACGCCATTTGATTGCATAAGATCGCTGTTTCGTCCGTTGTTATGATCGTTCGCATTCCACACGATGGTCAGCTGTGTCGCTACCAAGCGGGTGGAATTTTCCGGGCCTTTTTCGGTCCTACACTCGAGACTAGTTATCACTTTCTATATCTGCGACTGTGTTGCTTTCACGATTTATTTTCTAAGGAAACCCAAACTCTCAGGCAGTTGGTGGGAACAGCTAACCAAATAATTGTTTGGTTGTCAAAACAAATTAGCTGTCGCAATTTTTGGAGCAATACTGGAACCGTATACTTCATTCTGCTCGCTTTCGCCGTAAACGTGGTAATGCCTACAGCAGCAACGCCGAAAGATAATATCCATAGCCAAATTACTGGAAGTGTTTTCAATTAGAAAGGAGGAGGGTCTTACAAGTGTTCTAATAAATATTCATTTCAAGTTTTAATTCAGTGAATACAGATAAAAGGGAACATTCTCACAGCACGGGGTTTGGCAACGCACTGTATAACCTCTGGAAAGGTTCTTGATGAATGATCGTCTACTGTTTGGTGGGTGGTATGGGGGAAGGGACCATCCCATCGGATTAGGGAAGGATGGGGAAGGTAGTAGGCCGTGCCATTTTAAATGAACCATCCCGGCACTTGCCTGAGAGATTTAGGGGAATGACGGAAAATTTAAATCAGAATGGCCGGACGTCGGTTTGAACCGTCGTCCTCCCGAATACGCGCCCAATGTGCTAACCACTGCACCACGTTGCTCGCTCAACTGTTTGATGTTACAATATCTAGCAATACAAAATAAATTTTCGCTGCGCTCGGATTAGGTAAGTGAGTGTGTGTGACTATTTTGTTAAACAGTCGTGTTCAGATAGCTTTTCCAGTTTATTTTCTGGAGCATAAATATTCATATAAGAGCTGAAAACCCGACATTGCCCGGGCAATCATTTTGCCAGTTTTGTGTTAGAAAAGAAACAAAAAATGAACAGAGTTTGTAGTGCAATGCCCGGACAGTTTCTCCACGATGTGCGCAACTGCCTCGCGTGTCTGCAACGTGATTTTGTAAATGTCTCTATGGCAAGGTCTCTTCATAGCTCTGTAGATGGCGACAGTTGTTGCGTACAGCCGTTAGCCGTTCGCAGTTGAAAGCTGTGAAAAGTGCTGCCTGGTGTCAGGGATTTCTTTAACTTGACTAGCCTGCAGCAGTGTCTTAGTAATAAAGAATAAACATATTAAAACTTTATGGATGGTGCGGAATTTTTTCACGTATCTAAGTGTTCGTGAGGTCACATGTTTGGAAATTTGCGGTAAGTTCCTAAGGGACCAAGCTGCTGAACTCTTCAGTCCCTAGACCAATACAATACAAATTAAACTAACGTACGCTAAGGACGACACAGACACCCGTGCCCGAGGGAGGACTCGAAGCTCCGACGGGGGAAGCCGCGCGAACCATGGCAAGGCGCCCGAGACCGCACGGCTACGGCACGTCATAGTCTTGAACAATATGTCGTACAGTGTAGGTACATTCAGCGTTACGTGTAGATACCGTCTGCAAAATGTGTTTTTGGAATATAGTTAGCAGCAAAGGAGAAATAAATTTAAACGTCACGTACAATTCGGCAGTTTTTCACGCTTCTCAGTGTTTTTGATGTAATTTCTCCTAAACTGTATGTGGCACCACATTATAATTTTGTAGGTGCGTTTAGCTGCATAGGTGGTTACTGTCTGCGAAAAGGATTGCAAATAGAGAAGTAATAAACTTAATTGCAATACATGATGCTTTAGTTTTCCACGCATCTAATTGTTTTTGACGTAATTTCCCCTCAACAATGTAACCCGACAGCGATTGTTGCGACGGGAAGGAATATGTGTACCAAACGGTTGGAACCAGTCCAGTGGCTTACGAGGAAATGTGGAACACTCACACACACACACACACACACACACACACACACACATACATACATACACATATACACACAAATACATGTCTACATTTTTATAAGTACGTATTACAGCATAACTTAATAGTTTTAGAGGTTTACTTAACAGCTCAAGGTAGTAGTTCTACATTTACATCCGCCGGCCGGGATGACCGAGCGGCTCTAGAAGCTACAGTCTGGAACCGCGACACCGCTACGGTCGCAGGTTCAAATCCTGCTTCGGGCATGGATGTATGTGATGTCCTTAGGTTGGTTAGGTTTAAGTAGTTCTAAGTTCTAGGGGACTGATGACCTCAGAAGTTAAGTCCCATAGTGCTCCGAGGCATACATTTATATCCACACCTACTTATATACTCGGCAAACCACTGTTTGGTGCATCGTAGTGGGTGTCCTGCACCACTACTTCTCCGTTCCACTCACAAATACAGCGAGGGAGAGACGAGTGTCTATATACCTCCGTACGAGCCCTAAGCTCTCTAAATTTGTCTGCACGGTCCTTAGTTGGCGGCAATAGAAGTGCTCTGCAGTCAGCCTCAAATGCCGGTTCTCCAAATTTTCTCAGTTGTGTCACTCGAAGAGAACGTGAGCCTCCCTCTGGTGCTTCCCGTTTGAGTTCCCGAAGAATCTCTGTGAATACTTGCGTGTTTTTCGAAGCTACCGTTAACAAATCTAACAGTCCGCCTCTGAACTGCTTCGATGTCTTACTTTATTCTGGCTTGGTGCGGATCCCAAACACTCGAACAGTACTCAACAACGGGTCGCACTAGTGAACTATATGCGGTCTCCTGTACAGATGAATCACACCTTCCCAAAATTCTCCCACATAGCCATTCGCCGTCCCTACTACAGTCCTTACAACACCGCTTTGCAACCTTACGACTACGTATTTAATCAACGTGATTGTGTCTAGTGGCACACTACTAATACAGTATTCAAACATTATGGGTTTGCTTTAACTACTCATCTGAATTAACAGGCAGTTTTCTACAATAAGAGCTGTCTGCCATTCATTACATCACTAGAAATTTTACCTAAGTCATCTTGTATCCTCCTACAGTCACTCAACGTCGACATCTTCCCATACATCACAGTATTATTAGGAAACAACCTCAGACTGCTGTTTCCCCTCGTCCACCAGATCATTTATGTACACAGAAAATAACAGCAGTCCTATTACATATCCGTGGGACACAAGTACAGGGTTCTGTTACTTAAGATGTCTTCGAACCACACACATACTTGGCAACCTACTCTGTATGCTTGTACCTTCGTTAACAATCGGCAGTAGTTCATTTTCGTTACACAACACACAACTTACACTCTCTTTTGAAAGTTTTACGCGACGTCAAGAAACATTATATTATCTCTCTTTCCACTCGATTTCGAAATAGAAAAAACAGAGCTGAATTTCGTACGAAGTCGGAGTTCACAAAATACGAAGTAATCATGTTGTTCGATACTTGTACTAAAACATCTCGCAGACTCGCCGCTTGCTGTACCAGGACCTACGGTGAAGGATACACTGCAGGCAGACGGCACCGGCGAGATGTGCTTCTCCGCACCTCATATTTCTCGCCATCACCCCATCCCCGTCCTCTCCTCCCCGCCACTTCCACACCATCCCCATCTGACGTCTCCACCCCCCCCCCCCCCTCCCCGTCCTCCCCTATCCCCATCCGACGACAGCTCCTGCGAGCGCTGCTGCTTCCTGCTGAATTCTGCGCAGCGAAATATTCGGTGCGCTTTTGGCTCGGCTCCATAATTAAAAGTGATTTCACGTTCTTAATAATGAGAGCCGCCGCTCTGCTGGAGTGGGCCTGGTGCCTGGAGCTGGAACGGAGCACAGCTGCCGGCCTTATCTTTCTAATTACCTCTCGAGGTGTCTACCGGAGGTGCCGGCGTATTTCACGGCCCCGCCAGCGCCGGCAACCCGGAGTACAGCGTACCGGCGCATCGTGCGGGCAGCCGATTTCTGACCTTCCTGCCAATCGCTGCTCCGCTCTCTGAGTGGTGGGAGAGGCACCACTCAGAGCAAGAAGTCAGTTCTTAGAAACGTGGCTGGTGTTTTCTCGAAGTAGTGTCTTCTTGCTCGCCTCTCTAGTAGTCAGGCTCAAATTAAACCACGAATGCTTCCGTAAACATCTTCAAGGCTGCACACCGTAGAGACAATTTTCTGCTCTTGTGATGGGACATTCTTCCACTATCATCTTTCCTATCTTTTGTTTTTATTCTTCCTAAAAATATGGTTATGGTTTATAATTAGATTTTCCAAAACTTTGTTAATTTCATAAATGTTTAGTATCTTTTATCTATCCATTCTGAATGTAAGAATCTTGTTTATTTTAGAAAAAAGTCCGAATTCATAATATGTCTGACAGTTATAATATGTCATAACGTCTTCTCTGTCTTCATAAATTCCTATCTTGCATTCATACAGGGTGTCCAGAAAAAGACTCCCTGATTTCAAAATTAAATATCTCGAAAAGCTGTAAGAAGTTTATACAGCAGTTTGAAATAATAGTTACAAAAGCAGCTAACAGATGGCGCTGTAATCGCCATACGTAATGCCTAGTACAAATTGTGATCCGAAGCCCAGAGCGATCAGTTCCACTATTGAAACGTGAAAGGAGGTTAGCATACCGAAGGAAGAGATTAAAACTATGTACTCCGTTGAACAACGCGTTTTTCTGGCGCGAGTGTACCACAGGTTAGAAGAGAGTCCTACGGCAACAAGGCGAAGTTTTCAAGCACGATTTCATGTTCCAAAAGGACCCGATGCGAAAACCATTCGTACGCTCTTCGCAAAATTTCAACGAACAGGCAGCGTAACTGATGATCTATTGGGGCATGTTGGCCGCAAGCAAACCACAGCTACGCCTGAAAATATCGCCACAGTTTCTGGAGTTATTCAGCGAAATCCAATGTCATCCGTCCGTAGAATTGCATCTGAGACTGGTGTGAAGCGTTCCAGCAGGCAGAAAATACTGAGAAAGAGCCTACACATGTCGCCATTCAAAATTCAAACGCACCAGGCCATTCCCGTACGAGCTGTGAAACAAAGGGTTGCCTTTGCTAATCAGATGCTTACAATGACTGATAGTGAAGGATTTGATGTTGGCTGCATCTGGTTTACAGATGAAGCACACTTCCACCTGAATGGATACGTGAATAAGCTGAACTGGCGATTTTGGGGTTCCGAAAAGCCATATTGGTGTGAAGCGAAACCCCTGTATTCTCCTAAAGTTACTGTGTGGGCTGCAGTATGCAGCAGAGGCATTATTGGTCCTTTTTTCATTCGAGAAACGGTGACTGGTGCACGTTACGTTGCAATTTTGGAAAAATTTGTCGCCACACAGCAAGCGTTAAAGGATCGACCAGGTACTGAATGGTTTACGCAAGATGGAGCCCGACCACATCGGACCGAACAAGTGTTTCGCTTTCTTGAGGAATACTTCGGGAATCGAGTCATTGCTGTGGAATATCCCAAATTTACTGGTGCAGGCATGGATTGGCCTCCATATTCGCCGGATTTGACTCCCTTTGACTTTTTTTTTTGTGGGGCACACTGAAAGACATGGTCTACCCGATGCATCCCGCCACGCAGGACGAACTTGAATCGGCGATCTCTGTGGCATGTGAATCCATTTCGGTTGAGACACTACGAAATGTGATGGCGAATTTCATTCTTCGTTTGCGCCACCTCTGTAGTGACAATGGTGAACATTTTGAAAACATTGTGATGTGATTGTTTGCAAAGATTGTTTTCATACGATTATTTCACTTATGTATGCTGATATGAGCTGTACAGCTTACAGCGCCATCTGTTAGCAGCTTTTGTAACTATTATTTCAAACTGCTGTATAAACTTCTTACAGCTTTCACAATAAACATACCGTTTACTACATTCCTCTATCGATCTTTGTTTTCGAGATATTTAATTTTGAAGTCAGGGAGTCCTTTTATGGACACCCTGTAAATCGTTAATTTTAAGATTTTCGTTTCTTTAAAGCTGCAATATTATTAACCCTTAAAAAAAAGAAATAACAAGTAAGTATTGTATACTGTACATGTATAATTTACTATTGTGAAAGTATAACCTGATTCCCCCGTCCAATCCTACCGCTGCCAACGCTGTCTCACCTACAACGACCACGTTACCTCTGCCTGCAGGAACCCCCCTACTTGTCCCCACTGCAAAGCTTCCCACTTCCTCAAGCATTGCCCCAACCTCACCTCTCCCCCGTCCTGCAACACTTGCAACGAACCACGTCCTACCTACTCCTCGAAGTGTAAAGCGAAACCTCCACCAGTTACCCCTGAGCTCACCGTGCCTGTCCGTCCTGTTGATGACCCCATCCACCCCAACAACTCGCTCCGCCCTCCCCCTACTGCTGACGACATCATCCGTTTCACCACCATTGTGCTCCAAAACATCCACCCCTTCCAGCGCTCACACACTCTTTCCCAAATCGCCCTCGCTGCCCGTTCCATCTTCCATCTTACCACCTATGCCACATACTCCCACAACCAGGCCCACTTCACCTTCATCCCCCTCACCACCCTTGTCTAACTCTCCACTCTCATGGCACAACAACCATACCGTATCCTGTACCACAACATTCGCTCCCTGCCCACCCACAAACTCCTCTTCCTCCACACCCTACGTCAGCACCGCGTGGATGCCTTCGTCCTAAATGAAACCTTCCTTCAACCCCGTCTCTCTGTCTCCACAGCTCCTTACACTCTACACCGCACCGATAACCCGTACCCTCTCGCGCGTGGCGGAGTTGCTATTGGCCACCTCAAGCACCTCCCTGTCCGGCCCCAACCTCTCCTTAACAATCCTGCCGAGCATCTCACCCTCAGCCTCTTCTTCCCCACCCTTACCATCACCTGTGCCACCATTTATGTCCGCCCTCGCACCCCCATCCCGTACGATTTCCTGGCCCACATTGACCGCACCTTCTCCACCTACGTGATTGCCGCTGACCTCAATATCCACAGCCGTGATCCTGCCGACCTCCGGCGGTGGCATCAGTTTCTCACCACTCTCCAGGGAGACCTGGTTCCCCTGCCTCAGCACACCCGGCCCGAATCCAACACCACTCCTGATGTGGTCCTTGCCTCTCCAAACCTCCTTGGGCGCATCACCGCGGATGTCCTTGACCTCATTGGCAGTGACCATGCTCCTGTCCTCCTCACTATCTCTAACGGTCGCATCCCCGCCACGCTCCTCGCCCTGACGTCCCTCCTAAACTTGTCCATGATTACTCCCGTGCCAACTGGGATGCCTACCGGGATTCCATTCACACCCAGGTTGACGGCCACGACCTTACCCTCCAGTCTCCTGATGACATCGCTCGCGCTGCTGCCTTCCTGCACCAGACATTGTCTGACGCCGTCGCCACCCATATCCCCACCAAAGCCATCCACCCTCACCACCCCGCCCTGCCTCCACAGGCCGTCCTTCTCCTTCGAGAGTCCCGCCGCCTCTACCGCTCTTTTCTCCGCACTCGTGACCGGGATACACTTACCCGCCACCGGCAATTACAGCGACACATCCGCAACCTGCTTGTTGCGAAGAAACGCCGAGCCTGGCGCCAGACATGTACACGACTCAACACCACACTCCCCATCAACTCTTCCAAGTATTGGTCTGCCTTCCACCGCCTTACTGGGAACCGCCCCACCCCCCAGTACCCTCTCCTCCTTAATGACCGTCCCATTCCTGACAACCTCAGTAAGGCCAACCACTTTGCCTCCCACCTCTCTGATGTTTTTTCCATCCCAGATGATCCCCACTTTGATTATTCCCTCTTCCCTGATGTCATGGACCGTACGAATACCTCTGTTCCTCCCCTTGCTCCTAGCTTCCAGTACTTGGGCCACACCCCACCTTCTGCACTTAACACTCCCATCACTACACAGGACATCAGCCTCACACTCCGCACTAAACGCAACACTGCTCCCGGCCACGACTGCGTTACCTACCGCCACCTCAAACACTGCCCTCCCTCCTTCCTTTCCCTCCTTGCCACCCTCTACAATGTCATCCTTGCCACTGGCTTCTATCCCGACCTGTGGAAAACCTCCCTTATCCTGATGTTCTCCAAACCCAATAAGCCTCCATCTGATGCCTCTTCCTATCGTCCTATCTGTCTCACGTCGGTGTTCAGCAAGCTCTTGGAATCCATCCTTTCCCGGCGCATCCATCTCCACCTCCACCAAAACCACCTCCTCCCAAACACCCAATGTGGCTTTCGACCTTCCTTCTCTGCTGATGACCAACTCCTCCACCTCACTCATCTCCTCTCCCTCCAGATTAACTCCCGTCACTCCGCCATTTTTGTCTCACTTGACCTCGAAAAGGCCTACGACCGTGTCTGGCATCCCGGTCTCCTGTTTAAACTCCAAACCTACGCCCTTCCTATCAACTACATCCGTCTGGTGGCCTCCTTCCTCTCCCACCGCCCCTCCTATGTTACCATCCATCATGCCACTTCCCACACCTTCTACCCCTCTGCCGGTGTGCCCCAGGGCTCTGTCCTCTCCCCTCTCCTCTACCTCCTGTACACGGCAGATATGCCCCAACCCCCCCCCCCCCTCCAGTACACCTCTTGCAATATGCTGATGACACCGCATTCCTCGCCCTCGCTCCTACCCTCCAACGGTCCCAACGCCTTCTCCAGAATCACCTTGACCTTTTTGCTGCATGGTGTAACCAATGGCTCCTGAAACTCAATCCTTCCAAGACCCAGGCAATCATCGTAGGTCGTACCACTCGCTCCTTCCGGCTCCTGGATTTCTCCCTTACTGTCTGTGCACGTCCTGTCCGCCTCACCCCCACCCTCACCTACCTTGGCCTCACCATTGACCGTCACCTCACCTGGCTACCTCATCTCCGCTCCATCCAATCCAAAGCCCACAACCGTCTCCGACTCCTCAAACTCCTCTCTGGCCGGACATGGGGGTTGCACCCCTCTACCATCCTCCACACATACAAATCCTTCATCCGTCCCATCCTCTGTTATGCCAGTCCTGCCTGGATATCTGCCCCCCCCCAAATTCTATCAGTCCCTCCAGATCCTTGAGCGTCATGCACTCCGCCTGGCCTTCCGTATCCGCCTCCCGTCCCCCACGCGGATCCTCTATGATCTCATTCCTTTCCCCCATCTGCTCCTATTCCTCGAACATATCCGCATCCTCTACACCTCCCGCCGTCTTGAACCCCCTCACCCCCTGGTTGCTCCTCTCCTCTCCCATCCCCGCCCCCTGCCACGTCTTCACCGTTGTGTCCCCCCTACCCTCCATCTCTCCACCCTCCATCTCCTCCCCCAAGGTGGCTTCCGTCAACTCCCCCTCCCGGATGATGCCCTCTCTCCCTCCATTTATCCTTCCTATCAACTCTGATCCTCAATCCCCCTCCTTTCCTCTGTCCTTTCCCTGGGCTCCCTCTTCCCCCCTCCCTTCCGTCCTGTTTTCTCCCCACTCAACCTCTCCCTACCTCCCTTCTCCCCCCCAGTCCTTTTGTATTCCCCTCCTCTGCCTACCCCTGTCGCGTCTGCCCCCCACCCCTCTTATGGGTCCTCATCCTCCTTCAGCTCCTTTCCCGGCTCCCCCCTTCGCTTTTCCTCTCCTTTCCCCCCTTTTTTGTTTTCCCCTCTTCTGTCCAGTTTCCCCCCACCTGCTCTCGACTGTGGTGTCACATTTGCCCACTTTTTAGTGCAGTGTTCCAGTGACTATTCAGTGTTGTTTGTCTTTCTCGTGTTGCGAACAGAAACCATGCTGTCGCTAGGTGTGAATTTTATGTCCTTTGCGAACAGAATCCAGACTGTCGCCGTGTTTTTTAATTGTCTATTGTTTTCCCTGTCTGCTTCGTATGTATTTTTCTTAGCATCATCATCCCTCTGTTGTTGTTTTAAGTTCCACGATTTCTTTTCGCCTTGTTACTCTCTAAGTCTCCGATTTTATCGCCTTTTTTTTTTTTTTTTTTTTTTTTTTTTTTTTTTTTTTTATTATTTGTTCTCTTGATCTTTGTCACAAAATCTGTCGGCTGAAGAGCGGCATACTAAGCTGCTGCCAGCGCGCCCCCTTCGGGGGGAGTTGAAATTCAATAAATGAAAAAAAAAAAAGTATAACCTGACTTAGTAAGAAGGTGGCAGGTCATTTGTAAATTGCAGCAAATAAATAAATAATAAATCTTGCGGAAGAGGACGCAGATAACCTATTCTTTGTGTGCCCTAGACTACACGGAAGCACTAAGACCACTTTACAAGTACTTTTGAAGTCTGGTCGTCTGTTAGCAGCCTGCGTGGTGGCTTTAATATACAGGGTGAACTGTAATCAGAGTGGCCGAGCGGTTCTAGGCGCTTCAGTCTGAAACCTGCCTCGAGCATGGATGTGTGTGATGTCCTTAGGTTAGTTAGATTTAAGTAGTTCTATGTTCTAGGGGACTGATGACCTCAGAAGTTAAGTCCCATAGTGCTCAGAGCCATTTTTTTGAACTGTAATAAAACCGACAAAGTGCAGGGACGGATTCGTAACTGGAGATGGAGGAAAAAAAGTCCTATGAACATGTGTCCAGAAATGCATCGTTGCCACGGTAGATGGCACTGATAAATATAACTTCCTTTGACCATGTGCCGTATGTTACTTGTGCGTGTTGCAGGCTGTGTGATTGACGCAGAGTACTGTAAACAGCAGAATGGTCCGGTGCTCACGTCGGGAACAAGCCGACATAGTGTTTTGTACGGCCAAACAGACTGAAACGGCCGAGAGGCAAGACGGCTGTACCGGAACAAGTACCCTCACAGACACCAACCGCATCACATGACATTACATTTCAAGCCCTTTTTATGCGTTTGTGTGACCAAAGGATCTAAATCACGGGGTTCTACAGAATGTGCTGCCTCTCTACCGGTTCCATCTGCCTAACTGTACACAAACAGAATTTCGGCTTGTTCCCGACTCGAGTACTGGACCATTCTGCTGCTTGCAGTACGCTGCGTTAATCACGCAGCCTGCAACAGACAGGGAACACAGCGCACGTGGTCAGAGGAACTTTCATTGGTCAACGTTATCTACCGTGGCAACGATGCGTTTCTGGAAACATATTCATAGAAACTTTTTCTTTCATTTTCAGTCAGGAATCCGTCCTTGCATTTTGTTGATTTTATTAATGTTCGTCCTGTCTTTGCTTATTCCATTTTCAAATGATAGTTTTAACTTTTAATGTGCTCCAGTATTTTTCTGAAAAAAAAAATAAATTAGAAAACTCCAAAAACTCCGAATGTGAAAAAATGTTCTGAGGTACAACATGGTGATGTACCTAGGAACAAATAATTCTGTTTGTGGTATCACATATTCATACCAACCAATGAAAGTCCAAGTTGGCAACGGTGTTCCACGTTTCGGTCAGAAACCAACAGCAGTCGTGTAGGATCCGGCAGAACCAATGGTGCGCACTCGCTGAGCCACGCCTTTCAGCAGCTCCTTACCATGAACGTCCCCTGCCAGCACGATATCCACTGAGGCGCCAAGCAAGCCGGTATAGTCATGCTAATTCAAATACTGAGATATGTGAACAGGCAGAATACGGCGCTGCAGTCGGCAACGCCTATATAACACCACAAGTGTCTGGTGCAGTTGATAGATCGGTTACTGCTGCTACAGTGGCAGGTTATCAAGATTTAAGTCTGCGCACGAGCGATGGGACACAGCATCTCCGAGGTAGCGATGAAGTGCGGATTTCCCGTAAGCCATTTCACGAGTGTACATTGAATATCAGGAATCCGATAAAAACTGGGACATCGCCGTGGACGGAAAAAGATCCTCCAAGAACAGGACCAACGAAGACTGAGGAGAATCGTTCAAGTGCAATCCTCCCTCAAATTAGTGCAGATTTCAATGCTGGGCCATCAACAAATGTCGGCGCACGAACCATTCAACGAAACATCATCGATACGGGCTTTCGGAGCCTGTACCCTCGATGACTGCACAACACAAAGCTTTGCCCCTTGCCTGGGCCCATCAACACCGACATTGGACTGTTTATGACTGGAAATATGTTGCCCGGCCGGACGAGTCTCGTTTCAAATTGTATCGTGTAGGGTATGGAGACAACGTCATGTATCCATGGACCCTGCAGGTCAGCGGGGGACTGTTCAAGCTGGTAGGCTGGTAGGCTGGGGCGTGTGCAGTTGGACTGATAAGGGTTCTCTAATACGTCTACAAACGACTCTCACAGGTGGCACGCGCGTAAGCATCCTCTCTGATCATCTGTATCCATTCATGTCCATTGTGCATTCCAACGGACTTGGGTAGTTCCAACAGGACAGTGCGACACCACACACATCCAGAATTGCTCAGAGTGGCTCCAGGAACTCTCTTCTCAGTGTAAACACTTCCACCGGCTGACAAATTCCCCAGACATGAACATTACTGAGCATATTTGGGATGCCTTACAAGGTGCTGTTGAGAAGAGATCTCTATCCCCTTCGTACACTTACGGATTTATGGACAGCCATGGACGATTCATGGTGTTAGTTCCCTCCAGCATTTCTTCAGAAATTGGCCGAGTCCTTTCCACGTCGTGTTACGGCACTTCTGCCTGCTCGTGGGGGCCCTACACGATATTACGCAGGTGTACCAGTTTTCTTTGGCTCTTCAGTGTAGGACAGCCGACAGCAGCCACACGGCCCACTCGCACTGGGAGGCGCTGAGCTACATGAAGCTATGCAGACGCAGCCTAGTCACGGCACCCCCGTATCTAATTTTTTATCAGTTGATGATCTGAGTTCTTTTACTCCCTTGTCTGATATTTCACTCGTTTTCTTGTTTTCGTCTTTCATTGCTGGTCTCAAAAGCTCCATTATTTGCTTCAAATCTGGAGTCATTCTGAAGCGAAGTGTTACTAAATTTTGTCACTGAAGTTTTTTGTTACTAAAATCCCATTATAGCCATTATCTGTACTTGCCTCTAAAATTCCCAGTTTACCACTTTGGATGTGGTTACGCTTCTCACGCGTGTCATTTGGTGTGTGGTCAGATTTCACATAAATTCTTACCTCATGTTGTTCTCCAAGGAGAATTCTGTTGAGTTATGGATTGGATACTCCTCCTAATCCGACGCGTTTTCCTCTCTAATTTCACTTCTTGATAACAATTTTTCCCTACATTCCATTGAGTATTGCTCTCATCTGACGCACTCCCCTGTTGGACCTTACCTACTGCTAATGTTGGTTGCATTTTCACTATTGTAACCTTACTATTATTTCTCCTGAATATTATACTTCCTTTTTACAGCACTTAAAATTGACGAAAACCACTTTTCGTCATGTACAAGTCAGAGTACTTATAACCTGTTACAGTAACTTGCACTGGTCGCATACTGCGGCACTGTTAAACTACAGAAGTGAATTTAGTCAATGGCCAACAGCAAACTGCGACACTTACATTCGCTATTTTCTTGCTGCTGTGTGCTGTAATATGCCAGATGCTTGATCCACTGTCTCGTCACGTGGTCCATGTTCTTCTCCTCTTTTCTGTGACGGTCACTCCTCTTGTCAGGAGGTCAGTGGGCATCGAGCTCGGTCAGGTGAGGCGGTGAAATTACAAGTGTCAGAGGCCAAGCTCTGAGGGCTGTCGAGTGTTTCAATTTTATGCGCGAAGGTGTCAATGAAACAGCGGTAACTGTGAGAACATTTTATTAACGTGACCAGGAAGTGGTCTGGATCGTTCGCTCCAGCGTCGGCGGAGAATATTAGACACAGAACTCCGCAGCTGACATAGGTTGCGGCAAATCAGGCACACTGGCTGACAGCGAGGCAGCACAGGATGCGGTAGTCGGTGCCATCGAGGCGGCTTACGGACATGCCTCTGTGGATACGACTGGTCTCGGCCCTATCGAAGACGAATGCTCTCTTAGGCCTTTACCGTCCGGATGGTGGTTTTCGTGAAGGCGGAAGCCTGTGGTCTTCTCAGCAGACACAGTGTACAGCCAGGAAGGCACTATATACAGGGTGTTTCAAAAATGACCGGTATATTTGAAACGGCAATACAAACTAAACGAGCAGCGATAGAAATACACCGTTTGTTGCAATATGCTTGGGACAACAGTACATTTTCAGGCGGACAAACTTTCGAAATTACAGTTGTAGTGACGTAACAAGACTGTTACGCCACACGGTAGTAGCCGAAAGAAAGGCACGCGTACACACACGCCGACGGGCGTCAAGTCTGGAACAGGATAACTATTGAATGGTAGCAAGAAAAGTACGTAGCTGCTTTATACTTAACTTTAATGTCTGGGACTTGTGATACATCTCTCTTGACTATACAAATGCGACTCGTAAGATACATGCACTGTTACAATTGGCGCCTTGCTAGGTCGTAGCCATGGACTTAGCAGAAGGCTGTTCTAACTGTCTCTCGGCAAATGAGAGGAAGGCTTCGTCCGTAGTGTCGCTAGCAATGTCGTCCGTACAACTGGGGCGAGTGCTCTATCTCGTATCGAGACCTGCCTTGTGGTGGCGCTAGGTCTGCAATCACACAGTGGCGACACGCGGGTCCGACATGTACTAAATGGACCGCGGCCGATTTAAGCTACCACCTAGCGAGTGTGGTGTCTGGCGGTGACACCACAACAGTAGTTACAATTGTCAACAGCAGATGGCGCTGCGGTCTGGGAAACTCTATAGTACGATATTTTCCACATATCCACCATGCGTAGCAATAATATGGGGTAGTCTCTGAATGAAATTACCCGAAACCTTTGACAACGTGTCTGGCGAAATGGCTTCACATGCAGAGATGTACTGCTTCAGCTGTTCAATTGTTTCTGGATTCTGGCGGTACACCTGGTCTTTCACGTGTCCCCACAGAAAGAAGTCACAGGGGTTCACGTCTGGCGATTAGGGAGGCCAATCCACGCCGCCTCCTGTATGTTTCGGATAGCCCAAAGCAATCACACGATCATCGAAATATTCATTCAGGAAATTAAAGACGTCGGCCGTGCGATGTGACCGGGCACCATCTTGCATAAACCACGAGGTGTTCGCAGTGTCGTCTAAGGCAGTTTGTACCGCCACAAATTCACGAAGAATGTCCAGATAGCGAGATGCAGTAATCGTTTCGGATCTGAAAAATGGGCCAATGATTCCTTTGGAAGAAATGGCGGCCCAGACCAGTACTTTTTGAGGATGCAGGGACGATGGGACTGCAACATGGGGCTTTTCGGTTCCCCATATGCGCCAGTTCTGTTTATTGACGAAGCCGTCCAGGTAAAAATAAGCTTCGTCAGTAAACCAAATGCTGCCCACACGCATATCGCCGTCATCAATCCTGTGCACTATAATGTTAGCGAATGTCTCTCGTGCAGCAATGGTAGCGGCGCTGAGGGGTTGCCACGTTTGAATTTTGTATGGATAGAGGCGTAAACTCTGGCGCATGAGACGATACGTGGACGTTGGCGTCATTTGGACCGCAGCTGCAACACGGCGAACGGAAACCCGAGGCCGCTGTTGGATCACCTGCTGCACTAGCTGCACGTTGCTCTCTGTGGTTGCCGTACGCGGTCGCCCTACCTTTCCAGCACGTTCATCCGTCACGTTCCCAGTCCGTTGAAACTTTTCAAACAGATCCTTTATTGTATCGATTTTCGGTCCTTTTGTTACATTAAACCTCCATTGAAAACTTCGTCTTGTTGCAACAACACTGTGTTCTAGGCGGTGGAATTCCAACACCAGAAAAATCTTCTGTTCTAAGGAATAAACCATGTTGTCCACAGCATACTTGCACGTTGTGAACAGCACACGCTTACAGCAGAAAGACGACGTACAGAATGGCGCACCCACAGACTGCGTTGTCTTCTATATCTTTCACATCACTTGCAGCGCCATCTGTTGTTGAAAATTGTAACTACTGTAATTTCGAAAGTTTGTCCGCCTGAAAATGTACTGTTGTCCCAAGCATATTGCAACAAACGGTGTATTTCTATCGCTGCTCGTTTAGTTTTTATTGCCGTTTCAAATATACCGGTCATTTTTGAAACATCCTGTATCTGGGAAACGGCACTCAGGTGTGCACCCACCGTGAAGAATATGGCAGTTCACAGTGTGTCGGTTTGGCCGTTCACAAGAGGAGGAATCAGTGGGTCCGCATCTTCTATCGGTCACGGGCTGTCACCTGTCAGAAGTGACATTGTCCGCTTGCGACGTCGGTATGATGATTTGTCGTCGAATCTGACGAGGACAACCCTATCACTGAACCGTTCACAACAGCTCATCTCTGCCCTACTTGCCTATTCATAACGAATCCACCTGCCGTTATTCAATTTTATGCTGCTGTTGATATTATCCTATATTGATCTGATCGGAAATCCTTATCTTCTTTCCATCTGAATCCACTGACCCTCAATCTAGAGTGAGTCTTTGCATTTCTATTGTCAGAATTTCTAGCTTTACTACTACATTTACATATCTTATCACCCATGTTCCGACTCGTAGAATGTAATTCCGTCGTTGGATATTCCACCTTGGTAGTCCCTTACCGGAGATCCAATTGGGTAACTAATTTAGAATATTTTGCCTATGCAAAGATCGTATGACACTTTTTCAGTTACAAATCACATGTCTTATGTATGAATATTACGTGTCTTTAATGTAGTGATTTTCATTGCCTTCTGCATCCTCAAGGCGTTGATCATTGATGATTCTTCTATCTTTTGGGGGCAGAGAGTGCCCTGAACATATGTTCACTCCTATGCCCTCTTTGACAAGGCCATTGGCAGAAACAGGATGACTGCTTATGCCAGAAGTCTTAGACCACTGTTGTTGATGGTTTTTGTTAAAAAATTAATCAGTGACGGGGTTCGATCTGGGGAGCCAACACGTTTTAATTGGTAGTCGGAGACGATACTCCTAGACATGCGTGTGCCTAACGCTTTCATAATCCATCAAAAGATGTTGAACACTGTTAACACTGATTTAACAAGCACTCGATTTATTATACTCTAGACACATTATGTGCCTATGTGTCTATTCTCAGTCGTTCTACAGCCACAGACATTCAGTAAACAACGTTTGGTTTGGGCTAGCCATTGATCTTCCGTAATTTATGGTCGACGTTGAATTATACAGGGTGATTCAAAAAGAATACCACAACTTTAGGAATTTAAAATTCTGCAACGACAAAAGGCAGAGCTAAGCAATATCTGTCGGCGAATTAAGGGAGCTATAAAGTTTCATTTAGTTGTACATTTGTTCGCCATTTCAGCCAATAAAGTTTTTGGTCCCTTTTTCTTCGAAGGTGCTACTATAACTGGACTACAGTATCTGGAGATGTCAGAGAATTGGCTGTTCCCTCAGCTCGAACAAGAAGCACAACAATTCATATTTCAGCAGGATGGAGCGCCACCACATTGGCACTTATCTGTCCGTAACTACCTGAACGTCAACTACCCGAGGCGATGGATCGGCCGCCAGGCAGCCCGTGACAGAGCACTTCATCACTGGCCTCCAAGAAGCCCTGATCTTACCCCCTGCGATTTTTTCTTATGGGGGTATGTTAAGGATATGGTGTTTCGGCCACCTCTCCCAGCCACCATTGATGATTTGAAACGAGAAATAACAGCAGCTATCCAAACTGTTACGCCTGATATGCTACAGAGAGTGTGGAACGAGTTGGAGTATCGGGTTGATATTGCTCGTGTGTCTGGAGGGGGCCATATTGAACATCTCCGAACTTGTTTTTGAAAAAAAAAACCTTTTTAAATACTCTTTGTAATGATGTATAACAGAAGGTTATATTATGTTTCTTTCATTAAATACACATTTTTAAAGTTGTGGTATTCTTTTTGAATCACCCTGTATGTTGTTTATTGAGTAATGAAATGCAATTAGTTTTGCAAATTATGAAAATTTTCCGAGCGACCCGCTACGTGTGGCTGTTCATTACGGACTGCTCATTCCCCCACCTGAAGATCTGTGGGCGCCAAAGCCGGGCGCTGTCCGTATAATAGGGCTTCCCCACCAGCTATGTTACCTCGCTGGAGCAAAGACGCGTAAGGTGGATTCGATCCGTCAGGGATAGGATCGGTATCTGTTCCCGTGCACATTTGATTAGACCGTGTAGGTCAGCAGTTACGAACAAAATCTCCACATACTATTGCAATTAAAGAACCCCTCACTATCATATGAGCCGCGCGGGATTAGCCGAGCGGTCTAAGGTGCTGCAGTCATGGACTGTACGGCTGGTCCCGGCGGAGGTTCGAGTCCTTCCTCGGGCATGGGTGTGTGTGTTTGTCCTTAGGATAATTTAGGTTAAGTAGTGTGTAAGCTTAGGTACTGATGCCCTTAGCAGTTAAGCCCCATAAGATTTCATAAACATTTGAACTATCATACGATTCACAGAACATCTCACTAACGTATGATAAATATTCAAAAGAGAATGTACGAAACAATACTGTGGGTTTAATTGAGGTCTTTATTCGGGAGTAACCACCAGAGGCCTGAGCACAACTGCCCCACTGTTTCACGAGCGGAAGGATTTCCCGTTACTGGAATTCCTGTGGCTACGACGGGAGTCAGAGCTCCACTGTTGGTCGTTTGAGCTGAGGCACTTTCCTCTGAGACTTTTCTTTTTGTTTTTTAGCGGGTCAAACACATGAAAGTCGCAGGACGACATGTCCAGGCTGTAGGGCGGATACTCAAGCTGGCCATTGCACTTGTGTGATCGTGCAGACGTGGGACGCACGTTAACCGTCCTCTCCGTGAGCCGTCCAGGCCGCTTGCTCTCGATCGACTTGCGTAGTCTGCGTAATGTCTCACAGTATACATAAACGTTAATGGCTTTTTGTGCTCGAGGGGTTCGATGAGTATCGAATATCGGACTTCAAAGAAGAGTGAGCTTCACCTTTCTTGCAGAGGGCACATCTTTGAATTTTTGGTGGGCGATGACGCCACTACATGCGTGTTCCTATGTGTTTCACTGCGTTATCCCAAAGCGGAATACCGAAATTGAACCTGTTTGGTTCTTTCAACGTTTAGTGCCTTTTCATTTGAACACCCTTTATACCAGAACTCTTTGTGCTGTATTCAGAAATCATTAGTCTTACAGAGCAGCATCCTTTGACATAGCTTCCTCCACCTGCAATTTTAATCCACGCAAGGAAAAGAAAGTTTATTGCTAAAGGCATGCAGTTTTGGCATATGATTAATTCAGTTAACTGTTCATGTCATATCTGAGCATAGATGAGGTGAGGGCTGCGGCAACAAGTGTGAACTAGATGGTGTCACGGTAGACTGTAGTTGTGTTGCGTGTTGTCCTAAAACAATTCAAGTCATTCACAAAGCCCACAATAGTTCTCAGTGTAGATGAGAGAATATACGTTTCCTCGAACAGTGTAACGAAGTTACATATTCTCAATACATTACATTTAGCAAGTCAGTAAATCATTTATAATGTAGGACAGGAAAATAAGTCTGATTCTACAAGAAAGATATTAGTCGATCCAGTAATAAACTTCTATTTCATGTAAAGTGTACAAACTACGAACCTTCGTTTCACCATGCAAAAAGATACCATTGCAACTTCTGTAATCAGAATGACCGAACGACAAATATACAAATTTTGAGAATGCTCGACTGAAATAACCCGTGTGTTCCCTATTAGATACCACGCCATGTAATTGGGAAGATTGTAGAAACTTGAAACCAGGTCTCGTCGATACCAGACAAAGCAAGAAACAGACAACTAGGACCAGAAACCTTACACAGAATGGCGAAAACTTCTTCGACACTACAAAGCCTTGTGGTTCCACGCCTGCGAACGTTTCCCACTGGCTGATGGTAGCAAAGGGTCTCAAAACGATACGAAATAGTTCACAGAAGGCAGAAAGATATCTCTCAAAGAGCTTGTTTCGACTAACCGAAAGAGGTTACAATACAAGCATGCAGAGCACTGCAAAGATAAACTCGCGATTTGAGGAAATCGAAAATATTCCCTGTAAGAAATGAAATTACAAATGAAGAGGCAACTTTCAATATTGGTATCAGATGGTACTGAATGCTTGAGAGACAGCAAAGCTGAATTTGAAGTTATCATAAATAAGTTCCTTGATGACTAAAATGTTTGTATTTAGTACCTTGAAAAATCTGTATTTATATGTTTTCCTGACAAACATTTAGCTTGAAAGACGCTATGGCAAAACGCCAAATTGACTGTTCATTTTAGAATGAAACAGGCTGCATGCCATACAGACTTTCAGGCACTTTCTAAGTTATGTAGAGCAGTATTTCAAGAAGATTCTTCCGATTTCATAACACTACATCGTGTACACTCGTATAAATGAGGATGGAAACTTAGTGTGAATATAAAATTACGCAACACAGCAAAAAGTTTACCTTATGGCCATTTTCAGCTTTGCAGTGCTGGGTACTAGCTCCCTCACTCGTTCGCTCTTCGAGATGGCGATAATACAGCAACAAACGGCGATATGCGTTCTCTGTTCCAACACATTCAGATCAATCACTACCATTAGGCGTGATTTTTGTCCAGTGTATGGCTCTGAGCACTATGGGACTTAACAGCTGTGGTCATCAGTCCCCTAGAACTTAGAACTACTTAAACCTAACTAATCTAAGGACATCACACACATCCATGCCCGAGGCAGGATTCGAACCTGCGACCGTAGCAGTCGCGCGGTTCCGGACTGCGCGCCTAGAACCGCGAGACCACCGCGGCCGGCTTTGTCCAATGTACAACACTGTATTTTTTACAGCTCAAGGCACTCGACGATTGCACGAAAGCTTCAGAGATAGAATCATCTAGATGTTTGTCGTATCTGCAGTGGGGAGCGCATAGAGAATTTGAGGCAAAAAAAAAAAAAAAAAAAAAAAAAAAAAGAAACGAAAACTTTGATAGTAAATGTAATAGTAAAATGTATCCCAAGGTTGCAAACAGATGCATGTAGAAGATGTACCTTTCGAAACTGGACAGTCCTTTTTATCATACCAACGTTATAGTAATATTCGAAAGTTAAAATTCATCCCAAGATTTTATCTTCATTCGTGTTGAAGCTACTGATTGTTGAAATCAGATGAATTTTTTTGAAACAATATCTACTTATATATGTTTAAAAATTTATAAATGGCTTTTGGGCATTACCCATACCAGTCAGCCGCAGATCCACTAAAAATAACAATTATCTGTAACGTCTATTTAAACTGAACTTAAGTCAATAATATAGGAAAAGTAACATATTTACTATATTAGAATGTGTTGCACTGCAGAAAGGAATTCTGTACGTATGGGTCTCAGAGAAGATAGGCATCAGGCAAGGAAAGAAAAGCAATGGAGTAAATAGCAAGCCACAAACTCGAGCAGAGAGCGCAGAGTGCGTGTGCAGCAGAGTCACCGCATCATAGCGTCACTCTGACAACACTGCAAGGTCTGTAACAACACGCAAATCGTGCACAGGGACGGCTTTCAGCACTCTGACGTGACAGAAACGCCAGCTGAAGAACTGAAAGCCACAGTTGATACACCCCAGTACAGTGTAAAGGGCTGAAAATTTAGAAAACTGGATTATTAGGCTCGAGATGCTAGAGCTCGCGATCGTGTGTGGGTGAGGTGTGCTTGCTTGTGTCTGTGAATGGTGTTTATCTTTCTTTTACTAATGAAGGCTGTGGCCGAAAGCTTTATACACTTAAGTGCCAAAGAAACTGGTACACCTGCCTAGTATCGCGTAGTAAACCCACGGGCATCCAGAAATGGCGCAACATGACGTGGCATGGACTCGACGAACGTCTGAAGAACTGCTCGAAGCAACTGATACCATGAATCTTGCAGGACTGTCCATAAACCCGTAAGAGTACGAGGGGGTGGAGATGTCTTCTGAACAGCACGTTGCAAAGCATCCCATATACGCTTAACAATGTTCATGTTTGGGAGTTTGGTGGACAGTGAAAAGGTTTGAACTCGCAAGAGCGTTCCTGGCGCCACCCTGTAGCTATTCTGGACGTGTGGGGTGTCGCGTCGTCCTGCTGGTGAATGCAGGTGATAAAAGGCGATGCTTACGTACAGTACGTGTCACCTGGCAGAGTCGTATGCAGACGTATCGGGGGTACCATATCACTACAAGTACATACGCCCCACACCATTACAGAGCCCCCATCAGCTTGAATAGTCCACTGATGACATGCAGGGACCACGGATTCACGAGGGTGTCTCCATATATGTGCACGTCTGTCCGCTCGATGCAATTTGAAACGAGACTCGTCCGACCAGGCAACAATCTCCAATGTCGGTGCTGACGGGCTCAAGCGAGGAATAAAGCTTTGTGTCGTGCAGTCATCAAGCGTACGCAGTGCACCTTCGGCTCCGAAAGCCCACCCATATCGATGATATTTCGTTGAATGGTTCGCAAGCTGACACTTGTTGATGGTCCATGATTGATATCTGCAGCAATTTCCGGAAGGGTCACGTTGAACGATTCTATTAAGTCGTCGTTGCTCCCGATCTTGTAGGATCTTTCTCCGACCGCAGCAATGTCAAAGATTTGATGTTTTACCGGATTCCTGACATTGACGGTACACCCGTGAAATGGTCCTACGAAAAAATCCCCACTTCATCACTACGTCGGAGATGCTGTGTCCCATCGATCATGCGCCGGCTATAACACCAAATTCAAATTCACTTACGTCTTGGCAACCAGCCATTGTAGCAGCAGTAACCAATCTAACAACTGCGCCAGACTCTTGTTGCCTTATATAGATGTTTCCGGCCGTAGCGCCGTATTCTGCCTGTTTCAAACGGTTCAAATGGCTCTGAGCACTATGGGGCTTAACATTTGAGGTCATCAGTCCCCTAGAACTTAGAACTACTTAAACCTAACCATCCTAAGGACATCACACACATCCATGCCTGAGGCAGGATTCGATCCTGCGACCGTAGCGGTTACGCGGTTCCAGACTGAAGCGCCTAGAACCGCTCGGCCACAGCGGGCGGCTCTGCCTGTTTACGTATCACGTATGCCTACACCAGTTTCTTTGACGCTTCAGTGTATACGTGTCTTTTAGTTGTGCCTGTCTGCAACTCAACGTGTCTTCTTGACAATAGGCAACAATCTGTCTTTTCCTACATTTCTGATTATCATCACAGCTCGATAACGTCATCAGGATGAGCCAGCCAGCACAAACACTGGGAATTATGACATACACCTGCTATTCTATTCTAACTAGTTGCCAGCGGTCAGTTGCATTGACTATTTTGTTACAGCGAATCCATGTCAAGGCTGTTCCATGATAAGCTACCTATTATCTCTGTGGTGACAACAACCCACCTGATGCACTCTTATTCCATGGAATGCCGCTGCTGGCTACTTCCTGCCACTGATATGAAGATCTGAGCGTGTTCGACTAGCAGCCCACTGGGAGTCACTCGAGAGTGAGATGATAGCCACACTAATGCTGGCCTTCTGGTTGTACCTATTAGAGATGGGCAAACTCGTTCATCCTTGGGAACTAGTTCACTGATGATCGCTCTTTTTTGGGAACCGTTCATTTTTAATAGTTCACCGTTCATTGGTGCTTCGTACATGTTTCTTATGAAAAAATGAAAATTAGTAGCATAGGTGACAGAAGATGGAAGGCGCCAAGAGGGGGCGCTTGCCCCCCCCCCCCCCCCCCCCCCCTGGAGTACAGAGTTTTTATTCATAACAGAATTCTCATACACTTGTAATTTTCGTGATTCTGCAAATCCTCTCGTTTAGCCACCTGTAGCGTTATGTGGATGATCGCACTGAAATAATATAAGGTGGCGCACGAAAAACCGGCCCCATCTACAGACTGCTCGCCAATTACGCACGATTTGTTGAGCCCTACGAGCAGAAAAGATAAACATGTAATAATTAGGCAGTGAAGAAATAACAAATAATCCAACGCAAACAACAGCTTCGAAACAATAGATGACGACTGGTGGGCGGCAATGACCAGTCTAGTACTCGGGACCGATTTTTCGTGCGCCACCCTGTACCACTGAAATAATATTGTAGAAGTTATCATATTCTCTTTACAAAATGTGACACCAGACACTCGGCTATGGAGTGCGGGCTTCATTTGGTTGTAAGTCGGTCTGCCTTCGATAACAATGAACACGCCCTTTAACCTCGGATAAAAAAAAGATGGAAAATGGCCACTTGTGTTGTGTGTGCCGTGCCGACTTCCTTTGCATGTGTAATAATAAAAAAATCTTCTCTTTTTTAAGTATTTCTTCTGCTGTCTATCGAAATAGTGAAGTAAGCTGACATACCGTTTTGTTACCTGAAGAAACGCATGTATTACATACCACGTAATTTTTATGTAATTTACGTAATTATAAAATACATTTTAATTATGGACGCTGAATAGAATACGAAAAGAACCAGAAGTTCAGAGTTCAAGAAAGGTTTGAGACAGATCTAGAATGGGCGTGCGCAGCGATCGAAACGAACAACAACTCGATACTGAACTATGAGCAGTCGGCAGTGGAACTGCGACGAGCGGTCACGCGAATAAGGACAAGTGCGACCGAGCGAGACCGAGACCGAGACAGACGGGAATTGCACCGAGGCTGGAACGAGACCGGCCGACGTGCCGTTCGGGAACGAGACCGGCCGTTTCCCGTTCCCAGCATCCAGAACAGTGCTGCCCCTGAGGAATTTTTTTTTTTTTCTTTATTGTGATATCATGCCCCTGCCCCATATGGGCAGGGGAGGGCTGTCAGCAGCACAATCCGCCGCTCTTCAGCCGAGTGACATGACAACTAAAACAAGAATAAAATTATACATACATAAGGAGGTAAAAAAGGGGAACATAAAACAGTGTACGGGGAGAAAATGGAGGTAAAAATACACTGACATGTAGAAGTTCATTGGGGACAGTTAAAAAAGTCACCAGAAAGTTAAAAAACACGGCGATTCTTAAAACACAGAGAAGACACTGGATGCGCATGCACAGGTTAAAAGTTGGTCACAGTATTAAAAACACTCCGAAACAACACACTTAAAACCCACTTGGAGCACACACGACGAAGAATAAAACTACCAGGCGGGACCTGCCGAGGGAAAGGTCGGAGAGGATGGAAAAGGAGGGGAGAGCATGGGGCAGCTGTGGATGCGGCGGGATGAAGCGAGGAGGGGCAACCGTGGGTTCACAAAGAGGCAGGAGACACATGGGGCGGGAGAGGAATAGGGAAGACAGGGCAGGAGGGAGCGCAGAGACACTGAAAGAAGGCACAAGAGATGGACGGGGAGTAGGAGGGGAAATCCGCTCAGAAGGGGGGAGGGGGAGGAGAGGGAGCCCTGTGGAAGGGGCAGGAAGAGGGGGTTAGAGTTGGTAGGAAGGGTAGATGTCAGGGCGAAGCTCATCATCCGGGAGTGGTAGACGGTGGAAGTTGCGTTGGAAAGGAGATGGAGGGTGTGGAGATGGAGAGAGGGAGGGACACATCGGTAAAGGCGCGGCAACTGGTTGGGAGTGGAGAGGAAGGGAGACACCAGGGGGTGAGGGGGATCAAGGCGGCGGACAATATATAGTGTGCGGATGTGTTCAAGGAAAAGGAGAAGGTGGGGGAAGGGGATGAGGTCATAGAGGATGCGCATGGGGGGCGGAAGGCGGATGTGGAAGGCGAGGCGGAGTGCATGGCGTTCGAGGATTTGGAGGGCTTTATAGAACCAGGGAGGGGCGGAAATCCAAGCGATGCTGGCATAACAAAGGATGGGGCGGATCATGGATTTGTAGGTGTGAAGGATGGTGGAAGGATGCAGACCCCACGTCCGGCCGGACAGGAGTTTCAGGAGGCGGAGGCGGTTGTGAGCTTTGTTTTGGATGGTAAGGAGATGGGGAGTCCAGGTGAGGTGGCGGTCGAGTGTGAGGCCAAGGTATTTGAGGGTAGGAGTGAGGTGGATAGGACGGCCGTAAATGGTGAGGTAGAAATCATGGAGGCAGAAGGAGCGGGTGGTGCGGCCTATGATGATCGCCTGGGTCTTGGAGGGATTAACACGGAGGAACCACTGGTTGCACCAAGCGGTGAATTGGTCAAGGTGGGTTTGGAGGGTACGTTGGGACCGTTGAAGGGTAGGGTAAAGGGCTAGGAACGCGGTGTCATCAGCGAACTGGAGAAGATGAACAGGAGTGGGAGGTTTGGGCATATCAGCAGTGTACAGGAGATAGAGGAGAGGGGAAAGGACAGAACCTTGGGGCACGCCGGCAGAGGGGTAGAAAGTACGGGAGTTGGAATTGTGGATAGTCACATAGGAGGGACGATGGGAGAGGAAGGAAGCAACGAGACGGACGAAGTTGATGGGGAGAGCATAGGTCTGGAGTTTGAAAAGGAGCCCGGGATGCCAGACACGGTCATAGGCGTTCTGGAGATCAAGTGAAACAAGGATAGCAGAGTGACGGGAGTTAAGTTGGAGGGAAAGAAGATGGGTAAGGTTAAGGAGCTGGTCGTCAGCAGAGAAGGAAGGCCAGAAGCCACATTGGGTAAGAGGAAGGAGGCGGTGCTGGTTAAGGTGGCGGTGGATACGGCGAGAGAGGATGGCCTCAAAGACCTTACTGAACACGGAGGTGAGGCAGATGGGACGATAGGAAGAGGTAGCAGAGGGGGGTTTGTTAGGCTTAGGGAACAGCAGGACATGGGAAGTCTTCCACAGGTCAGGGTAAAATCCAGTGGAGAGGAGGACATTGTATAGGGTAGCAAGGACAGACAAGAAGGATGGAGGGGATTCCTTGAGGTGACGGTAGGTGACGCCATCATGACCAGGGGCGGTGTTTCGTTTGGAGTGGAGGACGAGTGTGATGTCTTGCATGGTGACGGGAGTGTTGATGTCGGAGGGGGGTAGCCGATCCAAGTACTGGAAGCTAGGGGCGAGCGGGGCGACAGAGGTGTCAGTGCGGTCAAGGACAGTGGGGAAGAGGGAGTAATCAAAATGGGGATCGTCAGGAATGGAGAAGACCTCGGACAGGTGGGAAGCAAAATGGTTAGCCTTACTGAGGTTGTCAGGAAAGGGTCGATCGTCATGGAGGATGGGGTAATGCGGGGTGGGATGGCTACCAGTAAGGCGGTGGAAGGCTGACCAGTACTTGGAGGAGTTGACAGGGAGGTTGGAGTTGAGGCGCGTGCATGTCTGACGCCAGTCCCGGCGTTTCTTCGCTGTAAGGAGGTTCCGGATATGTCGCTGTAATTGCTGGTGGCGGGTGAGAGTATCCCGGTCACGAGTGCGGAGGAAGGAGCGGTAGAGCCTGCGGGATTCACGCAGAAGAAGGACGGCCTGTGGAGGAAGCGTAGGGCGGTGAGGGTAGATGAGTTTGGTAGGGATATGAGCCTCCACAGCGTCAGTGATGGTCTTATGAAGGAAGGAAGAAGCATGGGTGATGTCATCAGGGTGGTGGAAAGTGAGGGGGTGGCTTTCGACCTGTAAGGCAATGGATTCCCGGTAGGCATCCCAATTGGCACGGTGGTAGTCATGGACAGATTTTGGAGGGGCAGGTGGGCGGGTGGCTGCAGTGGCAGGACGGGTAGAGGAGATGGTGAGAAGGACAGGGAGATGGTCACTACCGATGGGATCGAGGACATCAACGGCAAGGTGACCAAGGAGGTTGGGGGAAGCGAGGATAACATTGGGGGTGGAGTTACTTTCAGGACGGGTGTGCTGTGGGAGAGGAACAAGGTCACCATGGAGGGTGGCAAGGAACTGATGCCACCGCCGAAGAGTGGCAGGGTCACGGCTGTGGATGTTGAGGTCAGCGGCGATCACATAGGTGGAGAAGGTACGGTCAACATGGGAAATGAAGTCAAAGGGGAGAGGAGCTGCGGGGCGAATATAGATAGTGGCACAGGTGACAGTGAGGGAGGGAAAAAAGAGGCTGAGGAGAAGGTGTTCGGTTGGGTCATTGAGGAGGGGTTGTGGCCGGACAGGGAGATGCCTGAGGTGGCCGATAGCGACCCCGCCTCGAGCTAGGGGAAGGGGATTGTCAGTGCGGTGAAGGAGATAAGGGGAGATGCGGACCACATGGTGGGGTTGGAGGAAAGTTTCATTAAGGATGAAGGAGTCAACCTGGTGCTGGGAGAGGGTATGCATGAAGGGGTATTTGTTTGCAGGGAGGGAGCGAATGTTGAGGTAGAGGAGATGATACTGTTGACGAGCCATGGGGTGAGTGTGGGAAGGGTGTGGGAAGGGGAGAGAGGGGCTTAAACGAGGGTGTCTAGGCGGGTGAAGGTAAAGTGGGCCTGGTTGTGGGAGTATGTGGCGTAGCTGTTTAAGTGGAAAACAGAGCGGGCAGCGAGGGAAATCTGCTGGAGTGTGTGGGGGTGCTGGAAGGGGTGGATGTTCTGCAGG
Source organism: Schistocerca americana (assembly GCF_021461395.2). NCBI lineage: Eukaryota > Metazoa > Arthropoda > Insecta > Orthoptera > Acrididae > Schistocerca > Schistocerca americana. The sequence continues at coordinate 184,937,443 of NC_060123.1, forward strand.
ACGACGGTGAGGAACCGGATGATGTCTTCTGCTGTAGGGGGAGGGCGGAGGGAATTGTTAGGGTGGATAGGTGGGTCAATGGGGCGAACGGGGACAGTAAGTTGAGGGTTGGTGGGAGGGGGCTTGGCTTTGCATTTGGAGGAATAGGTGGGGTGAGGTTCATTGCAGGTGTTGCAGGATGGGAGGGAGGCGAGGTTGGGACACTGTTTGAGGAAGTGGGAGGCTTTACAATGGGGACAGGTGGGTGGGTTCTTGCAGTTTTGGGTGAGGTGGTCATTGCACAGAAGACAACGCTGGCAGCGGTAGGATTGAGGAGGGGAACGGGACGGATCAACAGGGTGGCGGCGGTTGAAAATCAGGGCTCCCTGCGTGAGGAGGTGGTCGATGGAGGAGGCGGACTCTGTAAAGATACGCATGAGGAAAGTAGGGCCAGAGGAGTTGTAAATACGGCGGGCAGAGCGGACTTCCAGGGAGGGGTGGGCATTCAGTTCCGCCAACACCTCAGCCTCCGTGACCACAGGGCTGAGTTTTGTGATGACGGCAGTGAGGGTCGGCGGACGACGAGGCGGTTGGGGTTGACGAGGAGAGGAGGATGTAAGGAATGGGGTGAGGGATGCGTGGGGCCCAAAGGTGATGCGGGGAAGGCGCCGGAGGAGAGCAGTATGGAAGGACGGAGAGGGAGACTTGATGAGGACAGAGTCTCTGCGAGGGATAAGTTGGGTGATGGGTGCACTGGGGATGTACTTCCGGATTTCAAGGGTGAGGGTGCGGGCATGCAGAAATTTCGGATCAGGGTTGGCTAGGACAAAGGTATACAGGGAGGGGGCTGGAGAGGAGGGAGGTGGGGTGGTATCCATAGCGGGGTCAGTGGGAGGTGGGGTGGACAGTGGCTTTTTGGAGGAAGGAGTAGAGGAGAGGTCGCCACTGGGCCGTTTGGAAGATTTTTTGGCGGGTGTTGCCTGGGAGGAGGGATGAGGGACTGGATGGATGGGGAGGTGGTGGGAGGCAGAGCCTTCCTGTGAGGCAGTAGCACCGGATGAGAGGGGAGGGCGCTCTGTGGCGGCGACTGTGGCGCGGCGGGCAGAGACTCTAGCAGGGGAAGCAGCGGTAGTCGCAGGGGGGAGAGGGGGAAAGTCGTCTCGGCGGGCGACAGGAGGGGGAGGGGGGTTGGGAGCAGGGACAGAGGCAGGAGCGGGAGAAGCAGCAGGGGCAGTAGCAGGGGTAGGAGCAGGAGTGACGTACAGGTGGGGATACATCGATGGAGAGGAGATAGATGGGGAGGAGACTGTGAGTAGGGGAGGTGCATGAGACGGGTGAATCCCAGAGGAAGCACTCCATGACGTTACAGTGGGGGCAGGTGAAGGAGAGGTGTAGATGATGGTGGTAGTTGGGGCGTCCATGATCGCAGGTGCCCCTGAGGAAGGTGCGGTTTCTGATATGCAATGTAGACTTTACTGAGCTGGACGAGTAAGCAAATTCCCACCAATTGCACCACTCTGCAACCTTCGGTAAATACCACGGAAAAGGTACAGGGTGCTTCAAAAATGACCAGTATATTTGAATCGGCAATAAAAACTAAACGAGCAGCGATAGAAATACACCGTTTGTTGCAATATGCTTGGGACAACAGTACATTTCCAGGCAGACAAACTTTCGAAATTACAGTAGTTACAATTTTCAACAACAGATGGCGCTGCGGTCTTGGAAACTCTATAGTACGATATTTTCCACATATCCACCATGCGTAGCAATAATATGGCGTAGTCTTTGAATGAAATTACCCGAAACCTTTGACAACGTGTCTGGCGGAATGGCTTCACATGCAGATGAGATGTACTGCTTCAGCTGTTCAATTGTTTCTGGATTCTGGCGGTACACCTGGTCTTTCAAGTGTCCCCACAGAAAGAAGTCACAGGGGTTCATGTCTGGCGAATAAAAAGGCCAATCCACGCCGCCTCCTGTATGTTTCGGATAGCCCAAAGCAATCACACGATCATCGAAATATTCATTCAGGAAATTAAAGACGTCGGCCGTGCGATGTGGCCGGGCACCATCTTGCATAAACCACGAGGTGTTCACAGTGTCGTCTAAGGCAGTTTGTACCGCCACAAATTCACGAAGAATGTCCACATAGCGTGATGCAGTAATCGTTTCGGATCTGAAAAATGGGCCAATGATTCCTTTGGAAGAAATGGCGGCCCAGACCAGTACTTTTTGAGGATGCAGGGACGATGGGACTGCAACATGGGGCTTTTCGGTTCCCCATATGCGCCAGTTCTGTTTATTGACGAAGCCGTCCAGGTAAAAATAAGCTTCGTCAGTAAACCAAATGCTGCCCACATGCATATCGCCGTCATCAATCCTGTGCACTATATCGTTAGCTAATGTCTCTCGTGCAGCAATGGTAGCGGCGCTGAGGGGTTGCCGCGTTTGAATTTTGTATGGATAGAGGTGTAAACTCTGGCACATGAGACGATACGTGGACGTTGGGGTCATTTGGACCGCAGCTGCAACACGGCGAACGGAAACCCGAGGCCGCTGTTGGATCACCTGCTGCACTAGCTGCACGTTGCCCTCTGTGGTTGCCATACGTGGTCGCCCTACCTTTCCAGCACGTTCATCCGTCACGTTCCCAGTCCGTTGAAATTTTTCAAACAGATCCTTTATTGTATCGCTTTTCGGTCCTTTGGTTACATTAAACCTCCGTTGAAAACTTCGTCTTGTTGCAACAACACTGTGTTCTAGGCGGTGGAATTCCAACACCAGAAAAATCCTCTGTTCTAAGGAATAAACCATGTTGTCTACAGCACACTTGCACGTTGTGAACAGCACACGCTTACAGCAGGAAGACGACGTACAGAATGGCGCACCACAGACTGCGTTGTCTTCTATATCTTTCACATCACTTGCAGCGCCATCTGTTGTTGAAAATTGTAACTACTGTAATTTCGAAAGTTTGTCTGCCTGAAAATGTACTGTTGTCCCAAGCATATTGCAACAAACGGTGTATTTCTATCGCTGCCCGCTTAGTTTTTATTGCCGTTTCAAATATACCAGTCATTTTTGAAACACCCTGTATATGCATTGTATGAATCTTAAAAGTAGATGTGTTTGCAGTCAACACTATCACTGACGCCACCAGGCACTTCACCGGACCACACTCCCGCATTCCAAGCTCGACATTTGCGCCCACGGGAACCATAGCTTCCAGGGTCTCTACAAATATAAAAAAAATCAAACAAATTCTCTTCATTATATTCTCATTGGATCGTCTGTTATAAAATCGTATAGGATCTCACATATCTTTAAATCTTCTGTTATCAGAATAGTTTTAATGTTTGTTGGTAAAGCATTTCCAGAGATTATTAAGCACTGCATTAGTTTTTTAGTTTATTGATACCTTCTGTCACAGCCGAAGAAAATGTGATTGACATCTTCCTCATTGCCGCATTCAGTTGAAGAAGATGCGGTCATGTTGAGGTGGTGGAGATGTAGCTGGGATCTCCAGTGATGGAATGGAAGACGCGCCATTGTCACTATAGAGTTTCTGTCGGATCTGCTGGTTTGGTACCAAGGACATGATGGAAGATTAGGTACCACTGCGGTATAGTGTCTCCGTTTAATTTCATAAGACGTTTTATCCATCAGGCCCTGATGATAGCCCTTTCGTTACGGAAAAGATCGTTAGGTGGCACTTCATCGTATTTCACTGGACATTGTGCACAGATTCCTTGCCGTTTCCCTTTATTCGGGTGTGCAACTTCACCCAAAGATGATGGTCGTCTTATTTAGGCTCCTGAACTGATTCTGTAACGGGAAATACTAGATAAATTTTGGTATTGTTATCATCGTGCATTTTAACGTCGTCAACGCTGACAGTGAATTTGATAAAATCATAGTGTGCACTTACAACCCCGTCTTTTTATTTAGACCCATCTGTATAAACCTGTCTTGAGGACAGGCATGCTGTTAGGTTGTCAGCTAAGATGTTCTCATTCAGCGCACATTGGATGAATGAAGAGTGCGTCTTGAAATTCTGTTCACCAACGTGTTAGGATAAGGTGCGCTGAAGCAGTTAAATTTGGGGACGTGGCGACGTATTTACCCAAAGAGAAAGCATCGAAGTAGTTTCTTGTGAAACCACTACCTCCCTGCGTAGCACTTTGCAGTGAGTTCTCTAATCGTTCTTAATAAACAGTTATGTAAGAACTGGAAACGTTTCAAAAGGTATTTGGCGGTGATGTGTATACTGCGTAGTTGTAATGGCGTTTCATTTGCTTCCACCGGCAAAGCGTTCGTTGGTGTCGATTTGAATGCTCTAATACAGACTTTCATGGTTTTATACAGAAAGTTATCTCGTTTAAAAAGGTTGTTTTGCGTTACTGAACCGTAACAGATGCATTCGTAGACAATATAACGTCTTATTAAGAGTGTGACATACAGTGTGTTAACGCAGATTCTCGTGTCTGCTCCCAAACAAACGCATGCCACAATGCGAAGGATATTTTTGGTATTTTCACATTTTTGACTTACATGTTTAAAGTGACGCAACCGTGATCGATATAAGGCCCTAAGTCCCTAACTACCGGTTTTGAACTGGGAATATAAAGAATGCTAACCTTGTTTCTTACTTCATTTAGAATGTGTCGTATATACACATACAACTGATTTATGAGACGATGTTTCGAGGCAGTTCTCATTCAGCCATTCATTAAACACTACCATAGAGTTATACATCTGCTGTTGACATTCAGTAAACCTATCACGACGAGGATAAATACATAAATCATTAGCATACTGCAATACTTATACACTTTGGAGAAACACTGAATATAACATCCACACTTTCCTTAAAGTCTTACTGGTCCTCCATCCACACATCCCAATATTCTGCCCATTTTCCTTTATTATATTCCATTATAATGTGGAAAGATTTTAATTTTTGTTATGGGGCTATTCTGACATTTTATCAGTATCGGTAAATGGTCAGACCGTTGTTCAACTAAATATTCTTTCCAATAATTTTTTGGCGCATGAGTCGGCAGCCGCAGCAATTGTTTGATTGTTTGGAGATTTTGAAACGAATGTTTCTTTCTTTCATCATTCGCTTGTGCACTGTCCGTTGAGATCGGCATGTGGCCATTATGAAGTGCTCAAATATGAAAGCACCATCTACGCTTCACTGCCACAGGAATAACAAGAGAGTGTAAACACAGTTCTCTGTGGTTCCATCAACCGCTTTATAAGATTAACAAATGTCAGGACGAGTGTGGAGCGTACAGTAGAGACTTTAGATAATATTGTCGTGTTAGTTTCCAGTTTTAAACTGCCTAAGGCTGTAAAATTTTAAGATTTGGGAACGTTATTTCTTTGTAAATGAACTCATCTGAAAATAGTTAGCATTAAAATATATTTAAATACGAATTCAGAGTACAGCTTATCAGCTGATTCGTTCTACGTCATTACGATATTAAGTGCAAGGAACTTAGCTAACTAAGTAATTATTGCCTCCTACTAAAAATACATATTAATGAAGTATCCTTTATTGTCTATCATTGGATCCAAAACATTTGCAATCGTAGTTTTTAGTCTGCGAGGCCAGGACACGTTGTGAAAAAGTAGAGATGCATTAGAAATATTTCTGAGGAGTGTGATGTGAAGCGACTTAGCATTTACTAACAGGCTTTTCTGTGGTGACGAAATCGTATATAGGAACGTCGTATCTGTAGAAATTTACGCGTGGCGTGCAGGACTAGTTGAAAATGACTGACGCTTACTGGTAACGCCAGTAGATAAACAAGGAAAAACGACCGGTACTGATTGCCAGTCAATCCGGAAACTAATTCATGGTCACCATAGGTTTGTAAATACCAATAGCAAGCGGTGCGGTGTTCTGACTCCACCGTACTGATCTGTAACATATACAAAATTTGCAAGAGCGGGGCTTCTATACTGGTCATGCAGTTACACTGCGTAACACAATAAAAGATACGTTTTTCGAAACGGCGCAATTCTCTCTCCCATAGAAGTTTGAAATTTGGCTCAAAGGTGACTACAACATTATTCCGTAATGGTGAAAAAGCATGGCGTCCTGCGTCGTCAACCTCTTGCTCGGCGACCCTTCAAATAGTAAGATGCTGACAAATGCGGAAAAAGGCCAGCGCTCAAAAGTACGTGATGACATATTGGCAACCAAATTTCACCACAATTCTGCCCATTGTCACTGTCAACGTGTCACTTACTGAGAAGGTCGTCTCAGCGCCCCTTACCCGTATTTCACCCCGTCTTTTGACGTCTCTGCGATGGAGGTCAGAACCACGACACGTAGCGTCGAAATCGCACTGTGAATGATCTAGGAAAACATTTCAGACAGACCGCCGCTCAGAAACGTCACGAAAAGGACTGGGGGGGGGGGCATAAAGGGCGTTAATGAAAACGCCCCCTCCCCTGGAGCTTTATGTGAGGCACATACCGCTGTCGGAAACGACAGTCCACGACACACCTTCTCTAAAGCTATCGAGGGCAAGCAACACCACTGAGTACGATAGTACTCCTTTGGAGTGCAGTGCGATCGTTTTTCTTACTCTGGTCTACAGGACAAAACCACTATGAACCGTTCGAACCAATTCGACGAAATCTGAACGCGATCCGAAGTACCAAGAGGTGCTCTCGGTTTTTCAGGGCTCCTTTGGCGCGATCACGGAGTGGTGCAACATTGACACATGAGTGAATAAAACGGCTTAACAAACATCTAAGAAACCCACCCCCTCTTCAAAATGGCTCTGAGCACTATGGGGTTTAACTTCTAAGGTAATCGTTCCCCTAGAACTTAGGACTACTTAAACCTAACTAACCTAAGGACATCACACACATCCATGCCCGAGGCAGGATTCGAATCTGTGACCGTAGCGGTCGCGCGGTTTCAGACTGTAGCGCCTAGAACCGCTCGACCATCCCGGCCGGCCCACCCCCTCTTCCCTGGGTAGTATAAAACATGTACTGTTATTGAGTGATGCTCCACAAAAAATTCTACGATTTGCATTTCACACCCGATGTTATCAGAGCCAGATTACCGGTTTTAATTTAGTGAGTATTGTATTATACAAAAATATAAGACATCATCCGATCAGAATACCTAACTGTGTTGTTTAGTGTTATTATTAATGACTTATGCCTTGTTTCTTTTCCTTTTGGAAGCTAGCCTACACGCAATTGATTCGTCAGGATTTCGTATGTTTTCGTCAAGCCACCGTAAGTAATTGAGAGGTAATGTGTTTTACTGTTGGTTGCTTGATATCTTGCGGTAAATGTATGCGATACAGATTATTGAATAACTTACCGTGCATGCTCTAGAGCGACGCGGCATGCAGCACATTTTGAGTTCCATGAATGGATTCATGAAGAACTTAACACTGATCGGAAGTGATATTCGAGGTAATCATTTACATTTAAACCAACAAAATTGTTCATTTATTAAGTTACGCAGGGTGAAAGAAAGCAGCTAACACCGGTGTTGGCAACCGTTTACAGGGGTACCAAATTGCTATTACAGAGGTTTGGCACGGAGGAACTTTGATAATCATTGTGTTCACTTCATAACAATTCTCCTGGGATGTAGGTCCTACGTGATGAACGAAACTCTAATTCGTATCGTTGACGGTCTACTCGAAGCTCTTCGGACACGTTTATATACTGGCATAGGTTGGTATTTCCGAAGCAGACATCTATGACTATCAACACAGCTCAATGAGTCGTGATTATGAGAAGACTTAAGGTGTAAAGGTTTTCTTTTGATTTTATTAAAGAATTTCTTCTAGCATGTTTCAGCTCCATCAAATAGATCCGAAAATAAATACCTTCGGTACACTTGTTTGCACCGCGATTATAGTTGACAACTTGGACTGCCATTGTACCGCGAGACATCTGCAGAATTACTGAGCTAACGATCTGTTGCTGGGAGCAGCGCTCATTTATCGCATTAATGGTCGCTGAGCCTCATTATGCAACTTTAGAGATAAGAAAAGTTGTAGCTTACCTCAAGTACGGCATTCTTGTACCCCAATAATTAAATTTTCTGACTCAGTGTCTCATCTTACTGAAGGATTATGTAGCTTGTCATCGAAGCGGAACAATTCAGGATCACGTATGGAAGTAAATGTACCATCGCAGTATTTCCAAATATTTCCATTGATGTGGTCAATCCTTAGGTGCGATAGAGGGGTGGGGGGCAGCTATGTAACGAGCATTCAGAGGCCAACGGCGACTTGGCTTGGTCTTTATGCAGCGTTATGTGCCGATACTTTCCAACGTCGCCTACCAGATTATCTATATTTGACGCATTCAATTAGATTCAATTTAATCTTGACTTCCTCATTTTCGGAGTTTTCCGGCGTATAAGGGGCTGATAACGCCAGAGTTGCAAAATTTCAGAGCAAGGATAGCAAAGCTAGTAATATTAGTTTCCGCTCATGATGCAGCACATGGACGCATAAGTATGTTGCTGGGGATGGAAGCAAGACGAAACGCAGTTAATAATTATTCGAAGCTACACAATAATCAATTCAAATGGGGATTTATAACAGAAGAAACTGAAAATTACGAGTATGACCATTAACCCAAAAATTAAACTTCAGATGTGATCAATGTGCAGTTCTGCACCTTGAGGTCTATAAATATCATGCACACTAAATAACCTCTTTTCTGGTCACTAATTTCCTGCTCCCACTAGATATTCTGTAAATGTGTCGCACAGTGAAGTAGTGGAGAAATTATGAGCCTGGAAGCACGTAACTGAGACAAGCATGTGAAATTTGCCTTGCTCTCTGTTGTAATTTTGTAATTATTTAAATTTGATATTTTAGTTGGCTATAGCTACTACAGGATCAAATCATTGTCGACTAATGGATAGCAATTACTACACATAATTTAATTTCTGAATTTTTGGAAAGAAGGGTATTTCTTTCGGCATGAAGACGTACAGTGATTGAATGTTTTGAACGCAACTTATTGTCAGCTATTGTCACCAAAATTTCCACCGAAGTCCCGGTTTTAGCCAGTAGAGGCCATCATCAGATCATGGAGAATGAAATTATCAGTCTCGTTTCGTTTCTAGTTACTTCCACTATGTCTACCACTTCACTGTAACAAAAATTGATTTCTTCTATAAGGCACTGAATAGCAGAATTAAATTTTGCTTCAGAGTCAAGAACGACGTTGTCCCCTAAAATATGACGGGCGGCAATTGTATTTCGCTCTCCCGGATTAAGAAAAGGCGGGAAAGAAAACTGCACACGGCAGCCCCCTCCACCGGGCCCCCAACGGAGGGCGCGAGGAAGACTTGGCCAAAATATTCTGAAAGGCGTTGCCGGAGCCGCTGCGCTCATTTGGGATGCTGGCGGCGCGCCCCGGCGCACCGAAAACAGCGTAACTCGATTATTAAACATTCCGGGAGCGGCGCCAGCGCTGGCGCCTGGCCACGCCAGAGGCCGCGGCCCGCTCTGCCCCTTGGAGGGCGGCCGCCCCGCAACGCACGGCGCGCACCTTCCTCCAGCGGGTAGCCGCGTCCTCGCGCTAATCAAAGCTCGCGGGGAAATGATCCCGTTTGACATGTCGAAACCCACCGTGAATATTTCGTGTACGAAGAATACAACGAAAGAAATGCGATGTCAAAGTTTTAGCTGCGAAGTCGTACTGCAAGTATTTTTTAAAAATTGTTGAAATTACTCCTTTTTGTCGCACGAAGAACAGATTATGACAGCGATTTGTACAGCCCTTCCTGCCTAACGCACGATCAGCCCTGACAAGATAACACAGCTGCGCATAGTGCTAACATCTGGAGTGACACAAGTGAATCTTAAGCACCTATACCATACAGAAATGTTGATTTATTGATCCATCTTCAAGCATTTTCCATGCAGCTGATGTCTACATTATACATACATTATACAGCTGCATAATAAGTCATATTTTTAACATGTTGAAGGAATATGCATGGTTTATACTGGACGCATTTACTAATCATTAAATCCTAATGCTTCATGAAGAATAGCAAGAGGAGAAACAGTATGTGTAACATAAACACATGCTGAGAAAAAACGTTTTAAGAAATATAAATGAGATAGACTTGATACATGTTAATCATTAGCTATAATGCATTATGAAAATAAAGCACAATAGTATGATGCAATAAACATTTCTGGAAAAGCTCCAGTAATATAGTGGCTATTCATGCAGCAGCTTTAGTAGATTAGATCATTTTTATTAAATATTTTAAATCCTTCTGTCATATGGAAGACTTTTTATTCAAATCACCTCTGTATAATATTTTTGATATTTCTGACAACATTCAGAGATCCACTGTGTGCCATAGATGTTAACATAGTAAATAATTTTATCCCTATGAATGTGTAGCTATTATGGTTTTCTTCAGTCTAGTAAATGAGATGTCTATCATTTGCCCTTGACATGTGTCATGGTTAGGTACAGACTCTTGCAGCTTATACGTATCTTGGTTTTCCTTGATTGCACCAAGCAGCTAAGAATAACAGTTATGCAACTGTCAATATTTTGAGTTCTTTAAGATATTCTCTACATGATACATGGTTTCTTACTTCAGCACCTAATCAGTCAAATTCTTTTTTGCTCCAGAGGAACTGTCCCATAACTGCATTGAATACGTGCGGTGGGTGTGTAAAATGGCATCGTAGGAGTTCAGCAGTAATTTGTCTGTCATAGAAGTCGTAAGTTTAGTTATCAGATAGGTGATTCGAGCAAACGTTTTAAATACATAGTTAGTGTGGATTTCCCCAGTCAGTTTTTGATGAAGATGAATTCCAAGAATGTTAACTTTGGCGTTACAGTTCTTCTTGTTACATAGGCTGAAAAGAATATTTACAGTTTTAGATTGGTTAAATTGTAATTCATTTGGTCTGAACCATATGCTGGGTATGCGGGGTTGTTCTGCACGTTTCTGCTTGAGTGAGTCCAAGGCCCTAACAGATGTTACAAAGGTAGTATCGTCTGCAGGTGGTATAGACTTACATGGCATCATATTGGCCAAATCTTTTATATAAATTATGAAAAGCAAGGGTCCAACCTTGCAGCCTTGTGGGACACCTCGTGTTACACGCAGAGTGTCTTATTTGTTTTTATTATAATTTACATTTTGTTTCCTCTCACTCAGATAAGATGTAATCAGAGACAGAACTTTGTTTTTAAAACATTTAAAATACCGCTTTCCTAATAGGATTCTGTGGCTGACAGAGTCAGAAGCCTTACTCAGGTTTACAAGTGTGCCATTTACAGAAAATTTGGGTTTGAATACAAAAATATTGAAAGAGATAATATTTTCATTGCTTTCACTGCTGATAAGCTACCTCTGAATTCATACGGAGAATCACTAAAAATGTTGTTGGCAGATAGTTGCTTATGGATTTGGAGTTACATGCTGCGCTCTAATAATTTTGATAGAATGGGTATTAGGTCACGGATGATTAATGTTTTGAATAAGACACTATTCGGATCGACAACTAAACTGTAGCATACGTAATTCTTACAAATGTGATTAGCAGAGGAAAGTACACCAAGACAGTTTTTGATGTTACATTACAGATTAATTTTACCGATCGTGACTTTCTTTCATTCAAATGAAATATTTCTTACACGTACATCATTTTATAACAATTCCTGTAGCACAATTTCACCTCAAAATGACAAAGTGCAGTTTGCCCGCAGTTCTTTCACGAAACCTGACTGATCGCGCTTGACACAGCAGATGTGAGGATGACAGAAAGGTTCGTCTTCCTCTTAGCCACGAATTAATGACATCCCTCTAGAATTTTACTTGGAGTAAACTTCGCTGTTTTGCGTCTTCCTATAATGTGTGATTTCTTGAATCTGCTTAACCAGGTTGAAGAAGACCTCTGAAATCAGCACTGTTCATCTCAGTTGTTGTTCGGAGGGACCAGTCTCGTAGAACTCCATCGGTGACAGGCACGGCATCTCACAAGCAGCTCATGAAGACGCATCTAGAAATCTTGTTCATATTATTCATTCAAGTTTACAGGTTTTTGTTGGCAACTAACGATGGGTAATGGGATTTTGTAGCTATCCTGTAAAGTAAATTTTTTCGATAGACTTTTTTCCCCAGTCTGAGTTTAATTTTAGCTCGTATTTATTATTTCATGTAAGTATATCTTTCATTCATTTATTTTACGAGGCAATACCTGGCTTGCACGCTGCTTAACACTGAGAGTTAAATACAATGAACATTAAATTACTTTCATCTCCATGGTCAACACTTACACTCGCCGGAAAAGCAGTTGGTAATTATTGTGGATATTAAATGAGTTGCAAGTTTGAGTGAACGGTAACTGTGGACGATTATTTTAAAGAAACTATCAGAAAACTGAAGTTCGCTGAGTCGTGTTACCTGTCTACCGATGCGCCATCAAACAAGGCTATGTGTCTGCCATGTTGCACACGCGCAATCCGCTACAGCTCCGGCAGGAACTTGCATATTTGCAGACACCTGCCGAGCTAAGAATTTCGCAATTTTCAACATTTCTTTTTCAAAACTACTTCCAATGCGTCTTAACAGTTAAAATTTTAACAAGGTCTTTCCTTCTGTGTATCCTTCCTGTATAAAAATTTCAGGGCATGTTTCGACATGTCGGATTGAGCCGTTCCCTTGTCAGGCTTTTAGACAGCGACGTGACCTTCTGCACTGGACGTTGGCGCAGTTGCAGAGCGTTGCACGGTCTGATGAATCCCGGTGTCTTCTTTATTATGCCGAAGGGAGGGAGGCGTTTTCCGGGCGGAACAGCTCCGTGACACCTGTACTGCGGGACGGAAACGTGCTGGCGGCGGCTCCGTTATGCTCTGGGGAACATTGACGTCGGCAGCCATGGGTGCTCGTGCAAGGCATCACGACGGCCAATGAGTATTGACATACACCCCTTCGTGGTGATCACGTTTCTCGACGGCAGGGGCATTTTTCAACTGGATAATGCTCCATGTCACAAGACCAGGCGTGTGATGGAGTGGTTCGAGGAACGCAGTGGCGAGTTCCAATTGGCAGTGTGGTGTCAGAGCTCATCGTCCGCCCTCCCCAGATTTTACGGGAATTAGGTGATTTGTTTGTGCACTTGTGATGCCAGCTATCTCCAGTGACCTACCAAGGCCCCATTATTTTCATGGCACGACGCGTCGCCGCTGTTATCCGTATCAAAAGTGGACATACCGGCTATTAGGCAGGTGGTCATAATGTTCCGACTGATCAGTGTTCTTTACTCACAAAAACAACACGTGACCCTTTCGGAGTTGCTAAATGACTAACATGCAGGTGAAAAACTGTGGCGGAGTCATTCGCAATCTCTTCGCATAAACATCAACACTCGCCCCAAGCTCGGCTGAGAGAGTCCCGACCGTAATAAAATGTTTAAATAGGCTAAGGCGAACACAACAACTATAAAA